>NC_142602.1:75955075-76236071 GCF_041222555.1 Hakea prostrata | reverse complement strand
GGGGGTATAAATAACCTTCAGAGGAGTTTGGATCCTAGGTTCACTACCCTCCCTCTCTCAAAAAAAAGAACAAGTTTTGAAGAGAGATTTTTGTTTTTCTCCAAAAAATAAAAAGAGGACGCTAAGAGTTTTGACCTTCAAGAGGTGTTGCTCGTTAGAGCAATCATTTGGGATGAAAAAAACACAAAGGGCGGAAAGACATGGCAGACAATTGAGAAAAAAGAACTTGGGTACCCCGCCAATCGAGGGTTAGTCCCTATAGAAAGGGTAAAACATCTTCTCATGCATAACAATATATTTTATCCTAATCAACAAGTGGTTGAGTTTACAAAAAAAAAACAAGTGATTGAGAAAACTTGAGAATTAAAAAAGAGTATTGAATTTTTTTAAACCTTTAATCGCAGCCAGTGCCCTGCCCTGGAGAAAAAACATTTCCTAATAGAAAACTCTGTTAAAATAAAATAAAATAAAATAAAATAAAATAAAAAAATAAATAAGAGAAAAAGTAAATGCATGCTCCAGGGTATCATAGGTCCGTAATAATAAAAGCACGACTGAAGGTCTGGTAAGAGTGGTTGAGATGTGGAGTTCTTTGGCCAAGAAAAAAAGATGTGGAGTTCTGCGCTGTGGCATGCGATTCCTCCACTGGGAGCGTCATTCGTTTTTGAGACTCGCCAAACCGGCAAGTGTCTCTCGTCATTTGCCATGGAGCAACAATCCCTACTCCCATTCGCGCGTCCCGTCCCTCCACAGAGACTACGAGATTGGAGTCCGCTCCAAGCGAATCGCCGCCTCCGTGCGCTGCTTCTCTGGTGCCTATCTGCATCTTATTTTCATTTTTGGTCCCTTTCTCATGTCTATATTTTTCGTGTTTCGATTACGGTTTCTTATTTTAGTTCGGTATTGCGTAGGAATCCTTCGCTTGTTATGGTTTTCGTTTTAACGGGTCAATAATAAATATTTCCGCTTAAATTTTCTTATACCGTCTTCACCGTCACCAGTACAACGGCTACGGTTCTTTAGCTGGATGGCGCCTCATCTTGGATATGCACTTGGTATTTTCGGAGTGGAAGACATACAGTGATTGTTTTCTGTGAGATCATATGGGGTTTAAATAACGAGCAGTTAGTGTTGTGTTTCAAAGGCTCAAGGCTGCTCCAGCTTTATTCCGATTTCGACTTTCCATTGTTTCTGCATGCTTTCATTAACGTGAATGTCTTCTATCCATCTAGCTGGCCCCGATTAGTTGAAATAAGGTTCATTAGCTTTTAGCTTCCGTCAGTGGGTGAAAACAACGAGATGATTTCACTATCGAGACAAATGAACTATTTCAAAAACCTAGTTACGTCCTCTACTGTACGTATACTTTCTGTCTCTCTATTACTGAAATTTTACTAGAATACTTACAGTTCTATGCTTGGGTAGTCTCTGTACTGTCGGAGTTATCTTCCGACTTCCGAGATCCCTCGCTGATTCCTATTTACAGGTGGAGTTGACGTAATTCTAGACTTGTGGACGGTCAACTAGGGATTAGTTCTTCCAAGATCTTGATCATAACCAACTTAAGGGACAGAATAGGTTATGTTTAGGTGGGTTTGGTTGTGTGGTATGGGATGACTCCTAGGGGATTATCTCTAATGGTCCATGTATGGAAGGCTTAATTAGGTTTCTTATAGAATGGGGTGATATTTTTATGTGTATAAGATGTAAAGAGATCAAATGGGATGACTAAGATTGATCATAACGGACAACGGGAGGTTTCTTGGTGTGAGGTGATATGGGATGAAACCATACATTTAGGTGTCAAAATGAGCTGAAACTTGGAGGGCATATAGAGATGTAATCCTCCAAGTTTGGTTATATTTAGATGGGTAAATTAAAGATATGGGGTTTTCTTCCTTGATGTAACCAGGCCTAGCCACCTCCAAGAATTAGCAAAAGTGGGCCCAGCCGCCCAAGAACCAAGCCCAATTGGCACACCAAAGGGCTGGTCGAACCTTCCCAAGGGCATTTTGGTCATTGACAAATTTTGAGTGTCTTAAGTCTGGTCCCATTGAGTTCAGCATGTAGTGCCTACAACAAAGTTAATATAGAGGACAACGAATCGGTCCAAGCACTTGCTGAAAAGACCATAGCAACTGAAGGTGCTACAAATTCTAGGGAGAAAATCAAACAACACCAGCTGGAGAAACTTACACATTTCAAAACCCAAAACCTAGATTACATCAATTTGGTATTAGAGCTAGGCGAACTATCGACACCCATAGCTAGAGGAACCAACAAACGGCCAAAGATAGATGAATCTACTATAGCTAGAGCCATGTATGGGCAACCGAAAGTTCCCCTATTGAAGGTTACTTTGAGAATGGTCCTTCTATGAACATTCTTTCCAAGATTTTGGTGACAGACTGATGGGGAAGATTTGAGGAGTAGTAGTTTGTTCCACACACGACTAAGGGAAGGTAATTCCACAACCAAAGCCATAACTGATAGTGGGTGTAGCTCTAATTTAGTGTTTTGGCATCTGCATCCAGAAAGCCAAGCTTCCAGTTGAAGAACACCCCAACCCATATTAAGTGGGGCTTCTAAACCATGAAAATTGAGGTAAAATGCAGATGTCTTGTACCTATTAATCTGTTCCTATTCTGAAGAAGTATGTTGTATGTAGTTCCTATGAGAGTGAATTTGTAAATTTGAGTAGACCTTGGTTATTTGATAATGATGTATCATGTATCTATTTTTTGGAGGGATAATATTTGTAAGTTTGACTGTAAAGGAAGAAAATTGTATTCCTCCCCTTGAACCTTTGAGAAGAGGGTAGGAAAAGAAAGCTCCACAGTTCAACCTAGAAAGATCACAGTAACAAAATGCAACATTTGGTGATTATATAATTTGAAGGACCTAGTCAACAAAACAACCAAGCTTAACTCCACCAAAGGAATCTGAAGGACCGAGTTAGGAAATCTACCAAAGCCCCACCACTGTCAAGGCTGAAATTCCACCTTGAGAAGGTGAACCCTCTCCACCGATCCAAAAGTCATACTAGAGATAGTGCTAGAGGAGAACTTGGGTTAGATCATCTGATCATGCTGATTCGCCCAAGCTGTTATAGGATCTGAATAGGAACGGGATCAGCTGGGGTCAATTCCAATGCCGGTTCCAATTACTTTTAACTGTGAGAACTGAGAAGAACCCTACAGTAACTACACATGTGGCCTAATTCTGCAGTTTAAACTTAAATGCTTCTAAGACATCAAGGAAACATCAATGGCTTAGCTACAAGTTTTTTGTGGCAATTAATTGTAGATGTTTATGCCTCAATCAGAGTTACAGTAGGCAACTACTTTGGTTCTAAAAGGGCTTTCTAAGTGCTCATTAAGAGTTATGTGAGCGTGATCAGAGAAAAGGATTGACTCAAAAAATGCAAAACAGAAGTAGTGTTAAAATAGGCAACAACTTTGGTTCTAAAAGGTCTGTATGAGGGCTCATTAAGTGGTTTGCAAATAGTGATTGGAGACAAGTAATTGACTAAAATGATGGAAATGGGAACAATTGCGAATGAAATTAGGATCAGGAACAAACAACCCTTGGTAGTCTGTACTTGATTTGGAACAGCTTTCAACCGACCTAAATCTGTTTGGAACCTAGATTGAGAATTGGGTCCAATGTGGATTTTAGTAGTAGATATTTGGGAGTTTATTATTTGTTTGATTTGGATAATTATGTATTCAGATTTTTAACTTGGGCAGGATACATGTAAGTAGTTATAAATTGTTAAAGAGTCCTAGTATCTTCTTATGGAAGTCTATTTCTTTTATTATCATATGCTTGCAATCAACTTAATGAAAATGGAATAGAAAAAAATGAATTGAATTTATGCGTGTGTGCACTCTTCCCATCCTACCCACCTCTCCAGGAAAAAAAAAGAAGGAAAGAAACTCTTCTTATGCGATTTCTTTTCTCCTCCCCTGCAACTCTGTTTCTATTCAGGGTTTTTGATGAAGCACAACCAGTTAGTAACATGACCAGTACCCTAGGAAATTATTCTTTCTATTTGGTGGGCCCCAAGTCCAGCTTGCAAGGAGATAAAGTAGGCAATGTTGTTTTGCGTTGGAGTTTCAAAGATAATGTAGGATTTTGTCATTAATTTATTGGATGATTATGTAATCAGATATTTAGGGACAGTTTCAGTTAGCTTCAAATTGCTAAAAGTCCTTAGGATCAGTTTTAGTTAGTTTTAAATTGCCGTGAGTCATACTATAGTTGTTTTCTTGTAGAAGTATGTCTCTTTTATTGTTTAAACACTTGTAATCAACTTATTGAGGATGGATAGAAAAGATGAATTAAAGCTTGAGCTTTGTAGGTTTGCAGCCCCCTTCTCTCTTATTCTTCTTCTTATGAGTGTTCTTGTTCCTCTTCCCCTGCTGCAACTCTGAGTTTTCTCAGGTTTCTTGCTTGTTTTCTTCTTCTCTATTCCCCCCCCCCCAATAAGTTTCCCTCCTCCCCTTTTTTTCTACTTTTCCCTTTCTTCTTAACTTTTTTTGTCCTCCATTGAGTGGTATCAGATCCTAAATCTGAATAAGTTTCTCTCTTTCGGATTCTCTAGTTTTGAATCTCTCTCTCCCCTGCTATTCTTCTCCTTCCTGCAATCTTCCTTTCACTATCCCTCCTTCAATTCTTGTTCCTTCTTTTTTCTTTCCCCATGACTGAACACCAATAATAGCAACCCCAACCTTCCCTTTGATTCCCACAATGGATACTACATGAGAAAAGTAGAGGAACTGAAAGGCGCAGCTGGCATATCCTTTTTCCCCCCCCTTGTTTATGCAGTTTAGTTTTGAGTTACAGAGAGAATGGCTACATATCACTGGTTGACCCATGTAGGCTTGCAGACTCCAGATTGACTCTGAGAATCTGGTTTCAGTTCCAACAGAATTTGAATGAAGGAGAAGCCAGAATATTATTCCAGAGCCGGGGGTGACTTGGTGCTTAGCTAGGTTTACTTGTTTAAGCTCTGAGTGCCCATTTATTCAAATAATATCCTCTTTTTGATGTCTCCATGGTTTTCACTCATGCTCCTTGCAAGATTTTTTCAATCATTGTAGGAAGAGAACATAGAAGGTGAAGAGAGAAGTAGAGTGGAGGAGATGGCAACCGAATATTGAGGGAGTTGATTCCCTAGACCAAGGATAAAAGAGGGGAAAAAGAGAAATCTGGGAAACCCAATGAAGAACAACATTTACTTGGGAATTAGGATCAGCTTGTGAACTTGTGGCATTGTAGTAGAATCATTACTAATGGCACACATGTGCTTTATGTGATTTACTGAAGTGAAGTGAGAATTGCAATCACCTCCCTAGGGAGTAAAAAGGTGAAAAAAAGGAAATTGCCACATAAGACGACAAGATACTAAGCTAGTGACTGACTACCCTTGTACATAAACTCTGATAGTTCAACCAAGATAAATCCCAAATTCCTAAGCTCTTCTTCACTTTTATTGGAACACCACAAGGGCTTGGTGCCTTGCCTACTTTAATCCTTCTTAAAGCTTGTTTTACAAAATTACTTTAGACATCCTAATTTTTTGTTGATATTTACAACATGTGGTATCTTGATGGATAATTGAGCCTTCAAGATACTGTACTTGAAACGTAGTAGGTTTTTGGAAATAATCTTTAAACCTCTCCTTAACGTTTTCATCCTTAATTACTACTTCAGCATCTTCACCTTTAATACCTCTAACACGGTCGAGTTCTCTATTCTTCCTTTCCCTCACATTAGCTATCTTATAGTTAGTTTTACCCTTCCCTTTTTATTCATATTGTTATAAAGACCTTCAATTTTTCTTGCCCTTGCTTGATAAGTTATCAGGATCTTCGTGTTCTGATTCTGAAACTTTGTATTCCTGTAGGGATCCCTCAGAACTCAGGATCCAACTGAGATTTTGATGTAGACAAGTTTGGGCCTCCCAATAATTTCCTTACCATTGCTTGATATGTTATCGGATTCTCCGTGTTCTGATCTGAAATTCTGTATTCCTGTAGGGATCTCTCAGATCTCAGGATCCGACTAAGATTTTGATGTAACTAGGGTTGGGCCCTAAAAAAAACCAGACCCAAAAGGCCCACTTTAAAGCTGGCTGAATATCCCGGGGGTGTTTTAGTCAATTTTAGTGCTTTTAGGGCTCAATAGGGGTCTGGTTGGAATCCTCTCGATTCAAGGGTCACGGATCTACTTTTATTTATTTATTTAAATTTTTTTTGGATCAGTATCGTATGAAACATGACAAAATCCTAGTCTAGTCTAGAGTCCCAGTTGGAATCTAATTCATAAAAGATTTCTTTGGATAATTACCTATATATTTTTGCAGGATTATTAGGAGATTCCTTTTGATTGTATTGAGTTGTAAACGGAATTCGATCCTAAGTGGATTCCCTAGTTAGAGTCCAAGTGTTAATTAGGGGTTGATTGTAGGCCTATGTATGTTGACTTCATCATGCTCCCTTATTTCTTTAAAGAGGAGGTTCCCAAGACTCGGAGACTACATTCCTCACATTCTCACTTTACTAGAGTTTTATCCTGGATTGGTGCTATCAACAACACATATGTTACTCCCCTCCACCGCAAGATGTGAGGACGAGTTTGCATAGAAGACTTCCAGATGATTGATCCAAACTCACATGCCAGACACATTCATCAAGAGATGAATGCTTCCAAGAGGGGGAGAAGTGATGTAAGTAGGCTAACCAAACCCCCCCCCCCCAAAAAAAAAAAAAAAAAAAAACCTAATTCGATCTAGGGGTGATTCAGTCAACTTTGTTCAAAAGTTTTGACAATTAGATATGGGTCCCACCAAGTCCAGGATGTTGTTTGGACCTTTGACATATTTTTATTTTATTTTTCTGATTGTTTTGTAAGTTATTTTAGAGTTCTTGTCTGGGTGCTATTCCTAGTTAGGTTGGGATCTCATAATTTGAGTCCACTTTAATTTCCTTATTTTTGAGATTCCATGTCTACTCTTAGAATTTGGATTAGAGGTCCTCTTGAGTTAGTTATTGAGTTTTCTTGTTTGTGTCAAAGTTTTAGTCAAGACTCAAGAGTAGTTAAGTTAGTTTTGGATAAGCCAATTAGAGCTCTAGTTGGTTTTCCAACTTAAAATCCCTTTCTATTTTCTATTTCTTTATTTGAGGTTATAAATAAAGCCTTCCAACCATGTAATCTTCAAGTTGAAATTGATTAATACAATTCTGGTTTGGCGGCAAACAAGGTTGTGGTCTTCTTGGGAGGGCCACGGAGGATTTAGGGAATTTTCTTCTGCAATTTCGTAAAGAGTTCTTAAAATTTCAGCAATTGTTCTTCAATTCCAGCAACAATTCAACCATAACAGCAGTTTTTAACCATCTCCAAGTAAGTGAACGTCATCTCCAACACCGTTCCTGGCCTTCCCTTTTTTTCCCCCATCCATCCCACCCTTTCTTTTTATTTTCTTGTATTTTCGGATTTTTCTTTACAGCCAAATTTCAAGGTCAGATCTACCCTAATCTAAGTGTTGGATTTGTCCCAAACTTTAGGAGCTTTATCCATCCAACTCTATTGACCTTAGATCTCAGTTTGACCCCATTCTGACCTTCTCATTTTAAGATATAACTATTTTCTTGAATTTTTGTACTTCCTAAAACCTTAAAAACAAGAACTTCAATATCTTTCAATTTAGCCATCCAAACCCACCGAAAGAGGAATCATATCCGTATATTATTACTTACATTCTTTCAAGTGTCAACCTATTTGGACACACCCATAGACCCCGATTTCCCATCTCAATGAATTTACCCCATATCTCACATACGTACGAAATATTAACCTAGACTTTTCCTTATGGTATTATCCCTTCACAGCGATATCACAAAGGAAACCCATATCTTTCCCCTAAAACCCTAAAATTCACCATCATACCCATCCAATATGGGCTTTGTTAAAATCTCTGAATTCTCAGTTTTGGTTCTTTATTTGTTGGTTGACAAAGGGAGGATCCTAGATGTAACCATAACTTTAGGGATATACTTGCACATCTCAAACCTAAAATCCAGGTTACATCAAAGGATATGCATAGGTTAGGCCTTGTATCTAGTATGGCCTCAGATAGAGTTGATTGGAAGGCAAGTTCTTGTTGTTGGAGAGTCGTTTGAGTTGGCATGGCTATGTTCAAGGAGGCCTTAAAATGCCCTTGTATGTATGGAACACTGATATAATACTGTATTGAAGGACTAAAACAGTTAGGGCAGTCCTAAAATACTTCAGGAGAAGTAATGGGAAAGGATATGCATGGCTAGGCCTTGTATCTGCCTCTGCCATGGCCTTACATAGAGCTGATTAGAAGGCAATGATACGTTTCCAGCACCGAATTGGCCTATTTTTCCTCTGAAATCAACCTAGGGTTGGTAAATATGGGTGTTGGGCTTTTGTTTAATAGGTTTATATGATCATGAGGCCTATTCGATGGGCCCAAAAGTTTATTATGTAGACAAATTACAAAAATAGATGAAGTAATTAGGTAAATTGATCTAATAATATGAATTCTATCCAATTTAAGTTACAAGGGTAGACTAGCTTTTCCTATTATTTTTTTTTTAGTTTCAGTTTTAAATGTCATAATCTAAGTTAATTAGTTCTCTATTTTTGGGATGTGTATGTATTAAGAAACCCCTCCACTCAGTGGGAATGGACTCATCTTTGATGATTAATAGAGCTTCTCATTTTGAGTATTCTTTTCTGTGTTACTGCCACAACTGTGTTTGTTCATTAGGAAGGTCTAAAAGATTGAAGAGCAGTTAAAGTCTATGGTGAAATGAAGTTCTGAATTCTTGCTACAATTGAATTGAAAGATACAAACTCCATCTTCATTCATCCAAGGCTCCCGCATCCAAGTATCTAGCAGCCTACACTCCACATTCCCTTCTCCTATCACACTTTTTATATTTCTTGAAGTTTCGGACTTCCCAAAGAAAGTTGGGGGGGGGGTTCTTATCCCCCATCTATCTAGGTCCTTTACAAGTAGCATCTCATTTCCGTAACTTTTACGTCCCCTATCAGTAAGACCTTGCCCCATCCCACCATCCACCCCACCATTTTAAATCTCTTTGGAACCAATATTGTCAATCGAAATCGTTGAGACCACATTTCATCCCAAGTACTCAGATCTTGGAAGAAGTGACACGCTCATTCAATTGGAGGTGCAAATAAGGCTTCTTGCTGTTGTTGACTGGAAATTTGGGATTATTGTTCAATGGTTTCAGGATCAGATAAAGCTAAAATTTTAGTTGAAGGAAAAAAAAAATTTGCATCAATACGAAATAGGTAAACCATTTGATTTTTTTTTGTACTGATAGGGGTAAATTTGGTGAATTATTTACGGATATCTTGTTGAAAAAAATATCATTAGCAATAATTTACCTATTTTTATCAAATATATGTACCCCACAAAATATATGTGAGTCTATTCCTTAATACAATAAAATAATTCATAGGTGGGACCTCCAATGGGTCTTATAAGGACCCACACAATATATGTGGCGAAAAACCATTCGTGTTTTTCCAATCTGAACTTCCATTCTTCGGCCCCCCTAATATTGAATCCTGGTTTCGCCCCTGTCTCACAAATTCCCAATGTAGAAGAGAGTCAGAAAGGTCCATATTGGTTTTCTACAATTCCTAGCTTTCAGATACCTGTAAATCAAATATTTTGTGCTAGTCTTACGCTAATAGATAGACCATCTTTTACCTAGAACTCTGAATATTTTTGTGCTAGTCTCATGCTAATAGATAAATCATTTTCTACTAAAAAATAATAATAATAATGACTTTTTTTTTTTTTTTTTTTTTTTTTTGGTAAAGGACTATTTAGAGCTTATATCTTTATTCTCTTGTCCTCATATACTGGTGGAGGTATTGTAATTTTTATTTTGTTTTGTTTGAATCGACACACAATTTCATGGATGGATCATGTTAAGGTTAAAATGATTATGTGTCCTTTATTCCTTATCTCTCACCATATTTGGTGAAAAAAAAAGAAGAGAAGAAGTTGAAGAAGCTTATATTAATTTTAAGTGTAATGAATTGTACTATTGGACTTGTAGCATCAAAAGCTTGCCCGATCTCAAATTGTCACTTTGTTTGAGAGCCTCAACAACAAGACAATGTTTCTTTTTCTTTTTTTTTTTGGCCAAAAGCAAGAGAACATTTACTCTATATAAAGAAGTGAGGGCGCGACTAGATCACAATAGCTAATGTGGGATTTTTATCCGCTCCAGTACTGACACCCTCCTATTCCCTCCAGTTCTCCGTTAGATGTTAGACATGTGTACCATTCCAATCGGATGGATAAAAATTCATCTAAAAAACACACTTTTTTTCTTCCCAAAACTCTCTCCTCTCCTTCACTGTCTCATCTTCGGCCGGCCAACGGCGTCTTACCGATAAGTCAGTGCAGCTAACGGTAGAAATATGAACAGCGACAATCACCTTCAACATATTTCTCTGCCAGCCTCGGCGACGTCCATGGTTTGCTCGCATGTATCTAGGAGAGTGCTCCGAGTCGGTCAAAAACCCCACCGTTGATTTCTAAAATGAAATCACTACATCTAAAACAGAACACAATTCCAAATTTCATATCTGAACTTGTTACGAGAAAATGAAGTTCCTCATCTCCCAAAGATCCGTGCTTATGTGGAGTCCGCTGCATGTGAATCCGCAGAAGGCAATGGAACCTGGTCTGGTGTATGACATCTCGACATACGATTGCGTGGATTTCCTCTGCAACTTCAATACTCGGAGAAGAACATCCAAGCTGTCACCAGGAAGAACGCGGATCTTCAATAATTTCAGTTCTAACCTTCAACACAATGCCAACCACAACAGACGAGAGAGATAAGCCAAGCACTTGTCGAGGAGATCAGAGACAATATTGGAGACAGAATGGATTTTCCTTGAGAGAAAATTAACCATATTATTTCTGAAGGGAAAAAGGTAAGCTATTTTGTACAAGGTTAGATTGCCGCATCTTTGTCTAATCTTTCTCCTCTTTGATCTTTCCCCTGAATTTAATTTTCCTTGCTAATGATAGTGCCTCCAACTCACTCTTCTCTGAAAATCCCCAAAATCGAACCTAGGAAATGAAGAAACAAAGCCTGGAACTCCGACGTCGTAGCCGAACATCAAACCTCCGGCTTCGAAAGGATCCATTGAAATCAATTCCGAATAGGACCGGCAAAGCTATTGCCAATCGAACTCTTGAGAATGACAACCTATTACAAAACCACTTTCTTTAGGTTTGGATTTTGTTTTTCTGAATTTTCAAGATTTGAAGTGTTCATGTTCTTCCGGTGGGTTCAAGCCCGTCCTATCAAGAAATCCACTTGTTCAATGGGATTTTCATCCATAATTTTGTCGCTTCATTCTTCGCTGCATCTTTTTAGAGTCTCTGAAGAATTCATTGCTATTACGACCAAACCTTCCCCATCGAAGACGCCGTTGGCCGGCCGAAGATGGAGAGGGTGAAGGAGAGGAGAGAGATTTGGGAAGAAAAAACAATTGTGTTTTTCAAATGAATTTTTATCCCTCCGATTGGAATGGTCCACGTGTCTTACATCTAACGGAGAACTGGAGGGAATGGGAGGGTGTCAGTACTGGAGCGGATAAAAATCCAGCTAATGTGTCCTTTAGAGTAAGTAAAGACAAGCCAAACGCGGTTATCAAGAAGGCTGAAAATATCCCATTTACTACCTAATAAAAAGTGGAATGAATAATCAACCTTAAATTATTGGCTCTTCTAATGAATAAATTTTTTTTTAAAACATTTTTTTATGATGATATTCTTTTGAAATATCAAGGGTGGGAGGAAGAAGATAAGGAATCGATGCTCTACAAATGTAATTTTTCTTGATATTTTTTGGATTCACATCCTCTATGATTATCACCCCTTGCAATTTTGTAATCCCTATATAGGATTGCGACACGTGGTAGATAATTATCCAACGGTCAGAATTATAATCAAAATAGGAACTAAGTCTAATGAATCTCTAGTGCTCTGTTATTGTACTACAGAGAAGAAGCCATTTGCATAATTGGGGCGTAACGATGGAAACAACCTGTGTGCTCTGTAATAGGTGCAAAGAGAACCTAGATCATATCTTCTTCTCTTGCACTTTCTCTAGTGGAATATGATGTCATATCTTAGAGTTACACGGGTATGCCAGGTTGCCATTGGCTTCTTGAAAGAATGAACTCATATGGATCACTATACATTTTGCCGGTTCGACGGCAAGAGTTACGGTCTGGTGTTTCTCTATGACAACAACACCATATAGAATATGGGAGGAAATGAACAACCGAATATTCAATGGTGCTACTACAAAAGCTTAGGCGGTAATGGAAAAAATTAAGAAGGATACCCACTTGCGATTTGAACACTCTCCACTCAAACTTACTAACACTCAAGAAGAATAGGATTTTTTTTGCACGATGGCACATTGGGGTGATTTTTTAACTTTCAAAGGCGGTTTGTCATAGACGGCCCAAGCCAGAAGGTAATTGGGTGGCTATAAATTGTGATGGCTCTAGTGGGGAAGACATTGGTGGATACAGAGCTATTGCCCGAAATCGTCATGGGAAGGTTATTTTTGCTTTGGCAGTGGTAGTACTGAGAAAAATATTACTCGGTTGGAATTATATGCGATCAAGTGTGGCATGGAGACTGCTCGTGAAATGGGTTTGGCAACGATAGAAATTTGGTCCAATTCCTAGTCGCCATCCAATCTATTCAAGGACATTTTTTACATCTTTGAGGTTCATTGACTTGATCATGGAGATTAGAGAGCTAAGGGGTGGCTTTTCGATATATAATTTTGTACATTATGTTCGTGAGATTAATGCTTGTGCGGGCTTCATAACATGCTTCCTTAGTACTTCCCAAGAAGTCCATCTGGCTGTAGATGCTCTTCCATTATCTCTTTATGTTTTTGTTCGGGATGATGCTAACGGCAATAAATTCTTTAGATTGTAATTTTCTTTTTCCCCTTTATTTATATCAAAGTTCCCTTTCTCCGAAGAAAAAAAATTCCTAAAATTAAGCCTCAAGAAAAGATGAGAGACGAAATTGAAAATCTTTTTAGGAATTTATTAGATTCAATTCTTAGTCCTGTTTTAATTGTCACTGTTAGATAATTAACTACCACAAGTCACAATCCTAGATAAGAAGTACAGGGAATTGCAGGCGGTGGTGGGTACTTTAGAGGATGTGAATAAATAAAAATAGAAAACCCATTATTAGTTTACTAATAATTACTAAATGCTTGGCACGACCAATTAAACATGCCTGACTCAGATCTTAAATAAATGGACATACTATTTATGACCAAAGAAGCAACTTTGAGCATTAGATGAAATATATAGCTCTCTTGATGCCACACCCAATAGCCATAGATATGGAACATATAGCTTGTTTTCAATACTAAACAGCTTGATTAGGGCAGGCTTATGCAATTTCAAGGTCTCTCTGTCGAATGGCTTATTCCCCCCGATTGGAACAGATGGGTCAGTTCCTTTCCCTAGAATCGTACTTGACAATTTCCTACCACATGTAGCTCAACATCAATTTTTTTGACGCCACGTCTTAATCTACAATATTTCTTTGAATAAAATTTCTATTAAATGTATTTCATTTTCTTTTCACATTAATTAGTAAGGTTGCTTACATGAGTTTTAAACTTGAATTTACGATTCTTATCCAATTATTTTTAAATGAATAGTAAAAAAGTGTGAGGAGAACATAATCATCTGTCACCACTGAGAATAAAAAAAACTAAATTTGGAAGGAGAACCCATTTATGGATGCAATGTCATCTCATCATCATCCTCATCATACCCACCATTAAATGAAATTTGAACGTTAATGCAACAGCTGATTCTTAAATAAGCTGTCAAGTTTATATACCTTTATAATTAATTAAAAATAATTTTCTTATCAGCTTTAACCAGACTTTTATAGGTAGAGAGGGGCTTGAGGGCTACAAATAATCTGTAATTGCAAAAACCACAAAAAAGCAAACAGCAGCTATGTCACCTCCATAGAAGGAACTGTCTTTATCAAAGCTATCAATTGCATGGAACTAAGTAACTAACACACTCCTCCTATCTATGCTACCTGTGAGCCTCTGCTTCCAAGCTTGTGTTGATAAACAGACAAAACCAGAATGGTGCTCAGTGCTTATTATTTAATGCTTCCCTTGCCTTTTTAAACCTTATCTTATTATTGACCTTTCCACTCTCTCTCTTCCCCCTACTTTACTTAGCTTCTCTTTTGGGTTCTCTTTAAAGGGTGGGTTTCTTACAATCTTACCCAGTCACCACAGAAGCCACTAAAACATTTATCACTTACATATATTTAAGTCACTTCCCTATTTGGAGTTTTTAAAGAAAAAACTTATCTTTTTGGGATTACCTTTTGCTTTTTGGGAGCATATGAAGAACAATATATACAATTTTGTTAGTATCTTTGCTTGAATAATTTGGGCTTGATTCTGTGTTATCCTTTCTGGGATCACATTTAGTCTGTAGAGCATCTTAATGTTATTATTTAATTCACAACTGATTAGTTATAGGAAAGTAGTGGCTATTGCAATATTGCTTTACTAAATAGATGACCAACAACTATCTTTGCTTTAGTAGATTAATTAGTTCATAATTATATTGTAATTAAATTTGTTAGTTACTCTTCAAGTGGCCAAATTGTTTCTTATTAATTTACTTGAACAAGTGGATATTGTCATATTGATAGATAATTAATAAGTTACAAGCACGCATGCTTTGTTGGAGATACAATGTAAAATCATTAAGAGGCATATCCTAGTAAATTGTTGAGGTAAGTTACATAAAGATATTGTCCCCCAAATTTTACTTTGATAGTAGTTAGTAGTATCAAGGGGGTGTGCGAGTATTTTAGGATTTGAACAACACCTTCATTCCAGAGAAAGCAGAGAACCCTAACTTAGCGCCGCTCTTGTGAGGCAGAGAGCACCTGGAGGTCTCCCTGCCTCCTCCTCATCCTCTTCCTCCTTTATCCCATCTCCTCTTCTCTTCTTCTCTACTACTTTTCTTTTCTTCTTTTCTCTCTTTCTCCCTTCTTGGTATACCTAGAAGTCGATACTATTGAGATAGAAACTATGGTCGGAGCTGCTGCTTTGATCTTGCCTTTGATGGAGGCGATTGCTCTATGTCATCGAAGAGGCTTCACTCATCGTGACTTTGACGATTGAAATCTATTGAAGCTAGTTGAATTTGGATCTCCTGAGATCTTTTGCGAGATTAAATTTGCTGCACCTGAGGTGATATCCGAGCAGATTTACAATGTGCATGGGTGGTTGGAGGGCTGGAGTTATCTTGTAAACAATATTGGCCAGAATTCGCCCTTTTTTCGTGATTTGATGGCTGAGATATTCGCAGCAATGCTTTGAGGGACTCTCCACTTTCCAACTTGGATCTTCCATTCCATGTCTGTAGTAGTGAAGGATGGTAGATCAAAACTGAGCTCTAGCCCCGTGTGCCCTGAGTATTTCAGATGGATTCATCCTTTTTCAGATCCGCCGCAGCGACAACTTGCTTTGCATTACTGGTGCCACCACCACGATAACCGAATCGTTGTCAGTTTCTCCGCCCTTATGGCGTGTTGTCTGATTGTCTCTCTGCCCCTTGGCATGTCCGTCTCCGCCTTTGTGATGTGTCTATGTCTATTTGGGCCCTTATGATAGATGATACATATTTTGTATCTCTTGAGCATAATTGTTGTTGTGGTTGTTACAACGTTAATTCTAAGTTTATATTGAGCTTGACCCATCCCTTAGCTTGGATGAACATGTCTATTGTGTGTATGACAATTTGGTCAATTTCCTCTCATTGGTTTAGATCGAACTTTGTTTTTCATGCATATATATTTTTGCATTTCTGACTTTTTTGGTGTGTTTTTGAACTCCTTTCAAGTTCATTGAATGAAGGGTTTTTTTATTTAGAAAAAGTGGGGAGTGTCGCAAGAAGGCGAGTTTTCTCCTTTTAACTTTACCCAAAAAAAAAAAGAAAAAAAAGAACAACACCTTCATTGCTGCAAAATCCAGATCTCGTATAGGCTTATTATCAGTAACATCCATCAAGCTGGAAGCTATTAGAGACTCAATCCATATAGTTGTCTCCATTCAAACTCTGCACTAGATTTGATTTCGGATTGCTTACTTGATGTGTTGGCGTTAAATGATCTTACTAATTCCCTGGAATGAGTGTGTTCTCATTTGGAAAAATAAATTTTTTAGTGTAATTTTTAGTCCCTTAGGTTGTTTTTTATTCATCGAGATGCATGCAAACTATGTAGCTGATTATCTAGCTCATGGAGCTAAGCGTTTTGCTTTGTCTAAGGCCTAGTGGTTGTCTCCACCATCTTTCATTGTAGATAATTCTTTTCATACCTCTAGGGATTTGTCCTTGGAGAATTTAATCTAAATCTACTTTTGACCCAAAAAAGAAAGAAAGAAGTCTTTAATATCGGGTTTACCGTTAATACTAATTGCATGAAACTCTCGTCAATATGGAACTTGTAAAATATACAACATAGACTAATCCTCAGGGGTAGAGCTTATATATACCAACCCCAAGGATTCAAATTCTTTGACCATTTATTTATTGGGTGTTGGTTTTAGTACACCGAGCCAGTTTGCTCGCATTTTGACTGTCAACTACATCCTCAAGTGGTAGCTAAGATAATTCGAACTCTTGACCTCATACCATAAGACGTTGATCTTTGCCAACTTAACCAATCTCTCTCTCTATATATATATAAAAAAAGAGACTCAAGCAAAGCAACTGAGCCCACTTGATTGAGACCCTGCCGGCCTAGCCCAATTCCAAATGGGTTGGCTGTGTAAAGCTAGATATTTTTGGTGGTAAGGTCCCACAATCTATGGGTGGGGCCTTCTTATTAATATGACTTAAAAAACGATGATCACAACCATTTAATATTGGAAAGGTAAATAATGCTTCAATTTTTCAAGAGAATATGTAAAACTTTTAAGAGAAGAATAAGAATAAATAGTGAGACAAAAAAACTCCCTTAAACGAAATTTTGAGAGATAACCGAACCTTTAATTTAATTAGGGATTGACTCTAAGGTTGAGGTATTTGAATCATACCTAACTTATGTTCAATATATAAGTAATGATACGAGGAAAATTGCACCGAACCCATTGAACCGGGTTCACAGCCTTCACCCTGGTTAGACCACGATTGGGACCCACCTTAACCTAATCTAAGCAATCGAGAGGGCGCCGCACTTTAACTGCAAGTCACGAATGACCTCCCGAATCTTGCGGTAGACGAAGCTAACTTGTAGGAAGCAACTATCGCCAAGACAGAGAGGGAATCGTGCTAAGATTGGTAACTACCTGCACCCCCGAATATCTAGGGCAAAACCCTATGATCGACAATCCTCTAAAGGCTTGTTTGGTTACATGAATCCAGAGATTTGAAATCTCTGGATTCATGAACACGAGATTTATACCCGTTTGGTTGTGAAAATCTCTAGATTCATGAAATCTAGAGATTTATCTTTTTACACTAAAAACGTGAATATGTAGATTTATGAGTATGGGGTGAAATCCAGAGATTTCATCCTTACAATAAAAACGCTAAACATTTGCGTATTCATAAAAATTACATATGAATCCACAAATTTCATTCCACATATTCGGTTAACCAAACAGTTAATTTTATAAATTATGACTCCAAAGATATTTGTAATCTCCAGACTCATGTAACTAAACAGGCCCTAAAAAAATCGAGAATCCATGCGACGGTCGAGAATTGGAGGTAAAATCTATATAATCAGGTGATCTATTCACCATAGAGATATTTGAACCATTTCCCAACTATTCGTATTCATTTTTAGACTCTGCATTCATCAGCCAGAGCATTGTGATCAGTTCAGCGACTGACTTAAGCTTCGGAGGTGGCCTCCCGACTTCAGCGGTCGGACCATGTCTAACCCTGTTTTGCAGATTATCTTCACAGATCCGGAGGATTAACAATTTCTGGACACATCAGGTAATTAAATAGGTTATGATCTGACAATGTAATGGATCTTGTGGAAGAGTTCCAGAATTGTAAACTTTAGTATATGCATGCTAATTAAGCCCCAACTCGTGACGTCTAATACTCAGTTCTTAGCTTGAGAATCAATTGAACATAGGTTAATTGTCTAAATGATTGATTGGAGAAACTTGAACAAATCCAACCAACCCTGACTGATTGACGCCAAAACATGGTGTTTTTTTTCCGACAAATCAAATTATGAAATTGAATTAAAGAAAGAAAACCATACAAGTCTAATAAAGAAGATGGGATAGAAAAAATAAAGAATCATTTTCATTGGGTTGAGAGAGAGACAAACTTATGCCTAACCTTACTCATTGATTTTCTTAAAGAAGATCAAACATATAAAGAGTTTATATTAAGTTCTTAATTGGTGTAATAGTTTAATTGATATCTAAAATCATTCAGAATCTCAAAATTAGTGAAGTTTAGACAATCCTTCCTACCAATAGAGATAGAGAAATCCAACTAAAGCTTGACACGTTATATGACGAGATGTGGTTGATATTTGAAGTTATCAAAGGTTTTCAACCTACTCAAATAAACTAGTATTGTCAGTGCAACACTGGTAGAGTGGTAAGATCCATATTTTTTAGTAGAGAAATTATGGGTTCGACCCTTGCAGACGGACAAAACTTTTCCACTCAGATGCCGACAAAAAATAAAAAAACTAGTATCAAATCACTTTCCTTTGTTGGTAAAATATTGATAGAATATGCTATGCATGAAAATTCTAAAGATAACCTTATTTGTCAGAATGCATGTTCATTCATGGTTTGAGGTATTGATATCAGATATCTTGGTGTGGTTAATATTGCATGGTTTTGAAGGTGATTGACTCTATACCAATGAAATGGTGACAATGGATAAAGCAGCTTTAAAACTTATTCCTTTTTTAAGCAAAACCAATGGTTAGGTATTAAATGAATTAATTTATTATACATTTAAATGAAGTTCGTCGCTCTAAGTTATTTTCTTTTGCTTTTATGTATAGCATAGCATGCCTATACGATGATACCTATGTGATTGGCCCTAAAACTCGGTATATATATAGATGAAACCTACATTTTCATAAGGATATTTCTCAAAAAAATAAATCTTTTTATTTAAGAATAGAATTTCTATTAAAATAAAACCTTGATAATGACATTGCATATGTTTGAAAAACATAAAACTATTGTTAACAGTTTAAATAAGGAAAAGGAGAAAAGCAAAGTGGATCAGCAGTTTTGGAAAGTATCGTTATTAGTATACTACTTATGTTTCTTAAGCCATCTTTATTGGCTTAAACACCTTAAATACTAGATTGTAAGTTATACATTTCTAAGTGGATGACAAGGCATTATATACTTATTTTAGATTTTAACATACATTCAATGTTCATAATTTGGTTTTCAATTAATTAATCAAATTTAAAAATAATTTTTGTTAAAATAATCAAATCAAATGGAAGTATCATACAATAAATCATGGTGCAATATATATATATATTTTAATGTCCAAGGAGTTTATAGTACTATACATCATATATATATATATATTTTATTGTAGGGACCACACCTTGCCCAATAAATCTTTTATAACATTGTAGTTACAAATTTTTGTGGAATGAGCACCATAGTAGTTACACTAATAAAAGGGCAAAATGATCGATCTGCTTCCATGAAAGACAATGGTGATCACTCATTTTGGCCTTTTGCGTGCAAGAGTCATGCTCCTTAGAGAGGTCTCTTACCCTAATATGACATAGAGCAAGAGAAATAGAAAGATGCTTGGTTCTATGTGCCTCATGCATCGATCGTAGTATTTATTCTTTTACACAAATGACTATGCAAAATGATCTTTGTACTCTTGAAGATTTTCTCATTCTCTTAAGCATACGATAGTTTGAAAAAAAGAAGAAACAACATACATAGTCATTTTATGAAGTTTTTTATATAAGCATCAGAACAACACTATTGTGTTTGCTAAGTTCGAATATGTCTTGTATTTTGTAGGTCTAAATAACTTTAGTTTGGCTGTATCTGTAATTGAAACGGATTTTCAGTTGTTAATACAAGGATAGATATATAATAATATGGGGATTATGATTTTGGGTTTAACTAGTTTTTGTAGGATAATCTAGGTACGAAAGGACAAGCAAAGGGTTACACTTTACAAAATGTGAGAGAGGTGAAGTTTTTCACGAATATTGAAATCTCTTTTTCTCTCAGGCAGATGTCGACAATCTTGCTGAAGCATGGAAAATTCTTTGCTATTGTCAGTGTGTTTTGCTTGTATTCTGCATATGTTCCCAACAATGTGTAAAAGGAGGTATAGGTTGTGGGGTATTGTTGGTGCTAAATTTGCCGGAGGCTTTGAACCGTAATCTTCACACCAAATCACTCAGATCTGGATCGATCTGGTTTGCTCCACAGTGAATCAATCTCTCGTTCCTGGAAAATAGAACACTAGTGAGAAACGGAGCCGATAGTCTTGATTAGCGTTGCGTCTCCGACGATCTAGTCAGAAATGAAGACAATGCTTCAGAGCTCGAAGGAGCTTCTGAAGTGCTCTAATGGTGTTGAATCAAAAAAGTCCTAGTGTTCTAATTGATCTGAGAGACCTACCTTTGACGAGTTCATCATCCCTTTTATATATTGATTTCTCGCCTATCTTGCTTTTAATTGTGATCGTCGGATTATAGCATAGGACTGAATGGCTATGATTAGGCCTTCCTTCGAGTTCTTGGGCGGACCATAGACTGCTTTACTTGATTAATTAAAACCAACCGAATTGTCATAGGATCGGAGTGAACCGGCTTGAACCGGGATCAGGATATTTTAGTCACAACACGAGCCCCCAAGCCTACTGATCAAGTCGAACTTGTATGAGACTCTGGTCAGGAGGTTTGAATCTTTCTTTCAAATAATTCTAGAATACTGTGTTTGTCGTAATCTCGTAAATTTCATCAGAATCGTCCAACTAGAATAAAAATTTTCTCTTTAAATGTTGACTCTTGGTATCCCCTATTAATCTTTCCAAAATTACTTCCATGTAGCAGAACTTGACTGGATCAATATTCTACAATTTTTCCCAAGCAATTATGATTTTCAAAACTGCAGCCTTAGGTTCCTAAGTCATCATTAACTTAAGCATTGATCCATGGTCCATTTGTTATATAAAATTGTAATTTTCTCGGAAATCAAGCCATTCCTCGTAATCATAAGGTTACTGTGTTCAGCCCCCAAATCATCCTGCAGATCAACCGAAATCTTTATCTTGTCAGACCTTTTTATTCTTTCTTAAATATAACTTTCTGTCTTCCTTGACGTTATCCTTCTTTGCACTGTTTGATCATAAATTTTGTCTCTTCCTAGTGTACGGTTATCACATCCTCCCCAACTCTTTTTATATTGTCTTCGTGTCCAATCGTAATGCCTCTAAATCCACCGATTGACTCCACGCGTCGATTACGAGTAGCTACGTTCGTCGATCTTGAAACATCGTATATTTCCCTCCACTTTTCAAGAAAACTCCTTTGCCTCACTTCGTCCCTTATATTTATTCATCTTCTACCCTTTGCTCTTGCCCGTACTCTGTTTGCATTCTTCGAAAATATCAAACATATTCATCCGCCATCTCCATTGTACTTTCTGCTTCTACTTTCATTCTGCAAATCTTCACTTTCTACTTTTCCTTCTTCACCATGGACACTTCAACTAACCCTTCTGCATCTTATACTTCTGAACAACCCACTATTCTTTCAAGTGCCAATCAACCAGAAAAAACCCTAGGTATTTTCTCCCCCGATCAGGTTTCCTTAGACTGGAAACCCACTCCTTACGCTCATGATGAAGCCATTGTTCCTTATACACTTGTGGACATGTCTAAGGAAAAGAAAGACCCACGATACGCTGGTCCAGAATGGTACCCAACCAAGGTAAAGAAATCTCACCTGCTGTCTTACTTAGAAGATTATCACTTTCCCTCCGATGTCAAGGTATGGGTCCTTGAACCTTCTGATCATCCATATAGTGTTGAACCGGGGGTCATTACTATATATCTTGACCACCTTGAGTCTGACTTTAGAGTTCCTCTAGTCCCAATAGTCTAGTCCCTCCTTGACTACTACCATGTTTGCCCTTGTCAGCTTACTCCAAACAGTTGGAGATTAGTGTACTGCTTTTTTGCTTTCATTCACAAAATGAAGCGTCTCCCCTCCGTAGAACTTTTCATAAATTACTACACTTTGAAGGTATCCCGCGAACGCGGTTACATTCATTTTTCCAGAAGAACCTGTATTGCAAGTGAACTGGGTCAAGATACCCAAATTTTCACTGACTCCTCCATTCCGCATGACAACAAACAATGGCGAGAGAAATACTTTTTCTGTGCCATTCTCAGTCCAAACTATCGTTCCCGATGGTGTCTGCATTCTTTGAATTCTCTTCTTCCTCTGAACAAGCGTCCTCAACTCAATGAGTACGATCAAGAGACTTGGGACTTGATTCCCACGGGAATACCCATTAATGCAGCGGACCTAAAAATCGATGCAGGTCTTGCCAACCATGGTCTTTTTCTAGGTAAACAATGATTACAATGATGATGATGATGATGCTGATGATGATGATGATGATATATATATATATATATATATATATAATATATATATATATATATATATATATATATATATATATATATATATATATATATATATATAGAGGAACTATTGTTCATCAAGTTCCCAACATCTCTGAACTTCGAAAGGCTGCTTCTGAAGAAAAGAAAGCCGATTCCAAACCTAAAAAGTCAGGCAAGAAAAGAAAGCATTTTGCCGTCTGTCCTACCAGTGACCGAGGTCACAAAAAATCCTCTTTGAAAAAAGTTGTTGAAAAGAAATCTCCACCTGGTCAGCGAAAGAAAGACCAGGCACATAAAGACACTGTTGAAGAAGAAATTGTTGAAGAAAACCCTGATGTCCAGTTTGTTAAAACAGTTGCCAGCAGTAATCCTGCTGTAAAAACAAGAACTTCAAGGACTTCCAGAACATTGAGATGTAAACTCCAGTCTACAGGTCCTTCTTCTGGTCAGGAATTGTCTGGCATCAAGAAAAGAAAAGAGAAAAAAGAATCTGCTCCAACTCCTGCTGAAATCCCCCTTGAGAGAAACAATCCACAAGAAGAAACTCCTACTGCCACTGTTAATGTTGTTGAAGAAATCATTGAATCTGTTGGTTCTCCTAGACATGAAGTTTGCACTCCCCTTGTATCACCCATGCTATCTCATGATCCTTCTGTTCTCCCAGAAATGATGGTTGAGAATGAAGATCAAGGTAAGGAAATTCATGATTACTCCTTTGATCAGCTGAAGAAAATTGCTGGAGAAATTCTTGCTCATGTTGCAGGTGATATTATTGAACAAATAGCTGATCAGTTATTTGATGAGAGTTCTTTTGTCCCTGCTCCTCCTGAAATTGTTTCTGGAGAGAATATTCCTGAGAATATTCCTCAATCTGAGAATGTTGTTGCGGATAACACTCCTATTTTTGCTTCCGTTATACAAAATCCTGTTTTGAATAATGTCATCCCTGACATTAATGTTGCTCCTGCCATTGATGAAGAAAATATTCAGATTGCCCCAGCAGATGAAGAATTTTTTAATGCTGCTCCCCTCGAATTTAATATGCCAGCTGATCCTCCAATTGGTCTTGAAGGCCAAGAAAACATTGTGGCTGAATATGCTGATATGCAAGTTGACTCCAATGATTATGCCGTAAATGTTAATCACAGTGATATAGGGGAGGCCGCCAACCCACAACCAATTGGCCCTAAACCTTCAGATGATGTTCTAAGTGTTGCCGATTATGGGAATCAGTTTAATCCTGCCTGAAATTTGAAAGAGAACCATACAGTCAGCAGAAACTGGGAAGTTGCCCGCGAATGGGGAACAAAAGGAAGAATCCCTCGTGACAAAAGGGAGACAACCCGTATGTCTGACCCTGATCTTTACTCACATGCATGGGGGTAAGGAATAAACTTCTATTTCTTTTAATTGAGACTAATTTATTAGTAATTTTATGTATGCATTTTATTTGGTTTTTATTGTTTGACCTGCAGATGTTTTGGTGCTGCTTTTAATGCCTTCTCCGAAGTATTGGAAAGAGAAAAAAAAATTCTTTCCCAAGAAAATGACAGTTTGATCAAACGGAACTTTGAATTGATTGATGAGGTACAAGAACTCAGGAAAAGTTTGAAATCCTCAGAAAGAAAAATACAAGCTGCTCATTTTAGAGAAATGGAATTGTGTACTAAGATAGATGATTTACAAAATGACTTTCAAATTTGTTCTGACTTATGCACTAATTTGCAGGAAGAGGTATCATTGTTAATGGCTTCTGTTTTAAATGATAAAGATGAACTTTTGCAAATTGAGATGTTAAAGAATGATGCTCTGGAAAGGGCCAAGCTTGCGACATCTGAGAGGGATGAACTCAGAGAAAAGTTATCTAAGGCCTTTGCTTGGTCTAAAGGTTTTGAAAAAGAAAAACGTGAGTTTTTGGAAAAACTTGAAAAGATTGAAAAGCTAAAAGCTAATTTGGAACTAGGACATGAGTACTTGCAGAAAGCTTTTAATTCTGTCCTAAAGGAAAAATCTGATTTGGAATGTAAAAACAACAAGTTGGAATTGAGCCTGTGTGAGGCTTCTACAAAAAAAGATAATCTCACGATCTCTTTAGATTTGGTTTCTAAAGAGAAAGAAAATTTGAATGTTATTCTGGATGAGACTCTTAAGGACAAAGCTTCTATGCTTGAAAGCATGCAGTTAGAAAGGAAGAGTTTTGAGTTAGAAAGAAAAAGAATTCATGATGAACATCAGGTTGTTCTTAGTACAGTTACCTCTGCTATGGAGGAGGCTGGAGATAATCCAGCTTTTCTTGGATTCTGCAAGAATGTGGTGAAGGTCTGTTCTGATCAAATCTTTTCTGAGGTTCTGAAGATTTACCCCAATGTTGATTTCAAGCTACTTCCTCCAGAGTTTCTTCCGTCCAGAAAATTTTTTGATCTCAGGAATTTAAAGCATCCGGATTCTGAGAGTTCTTCAGGAGATGCCAATGATGAAGATGATGTGGACTTTGAAAAAGAAGAAACTGCCAGCTCTGGTTATAGCTACTCCTCTAATGATGATGATGATGATGATGGGTCTCCTCCGGAAGGTGACAAGAATGCTGCCAGTAACAACGACCCTCCAGTTGACCCTCCTGTTTAAGAACATATTCTTCCTTGCTTTTGATATACCTTTTTATTAACCTTTTGATGTAATGTTTCTGACTATGTTGATCTTCCTGATTTTTTCCCTTTTTGATCAATGGAGTTTCCCTTTCTTTCTTTCTTTTTTTTTTTCCTTGTAACTTTGATTAAACAATATTTTGAAGAGAATTTTAGCAATCTTTGACCTGCCACACATCTGTAGTTTCAAAAAATCCTCTTGACTAGCTCCTGTGACTATGATCAGTTAGGCTACCTCGGAAGGTTGGCTACTTGAGCCTGACTTACGGAAAGTCGAGACCATCCTCGGAAGGAATGATCCTTGATTAAGCTAGCATGATCGTGTGCCCCCAAAGGTTGGCTACTTGAGCCTGACTTCGAAAAGTTGGGACCACCCTCGGAAGGAATGATCCGTGATTAGCTTTGGAAAGCATGACCAGGCCTCGGAAGGCTGGCTACTTGAGCCTAACTTACGGAAAGTCGGGACCACCCTCGGAAGGAATGATTCGTGATCAGCTTCGGAAAGCATAACTAGGCCTCAGAAGGCTGGCTACTTGAGCTTGACTTACACAAAGTCGGGACCACCCTCAGAAAGAATGATCCGTGATTAGCTTCGGAAAGCATGACCAGGCCTCGGAAGGCTGGCTACTTGAGCCTGACTTACGAAAAGTCGGGACCACCCTCAGAAGGAATGATCTATGATCAGCTTCAGATCAGCTCCGAAAAGCATGACCAGGCCTTGGAAGGCTAGCTACTTGAGCCTGACTTACGGAAAGTCGGGACCACCCTCGGAAGGAATGATTTGTGATCAGCTTCGGAAAGCATGACCAGGCCTTGGAAGGCTGGCTACTTGAGCCTGACTTACTGAAAGTCGGGACCACCCTCGGAAGGAATGATCCGTGATCAGCTTCCGAAAGCATTACCATGCCTCGAAAGGTTGGCTACTTGAGCCTGACTTACGAAAAGTCGGAACCACCCTCGGCAAGAATGATCCGTGATCAGCTAGCATAATCAGGCCTCGGAAGGCTGGCTTACTAGAGCTTGACTTCGAAAAGCCAGGATCACCCTGGGAAGGAATGATCCTAGATCAGCTTTAGAAAGCATGATCGGAAACTGGTTCGATGAAAAAGACCGTTTGCGCAATTTGAAGAAGAATCTTTTGGCGACAATGGTTGATAGAAATAATGTCTTCAAACATATCAGAAAATTATGCTCCCTTTCTATTGATAATACTTCTTGAGGTGAATTACATTCCATGGTCGCCTCAAGCAGCTTCCATGAACATCTTTGAGCCAATATGTGTTTTTGCTCACAGTCTTTGTTATCACATATGGTCCTTCCCAGTTTGCGGAGAGCTTTCCGCAATTTCTCGGGTCTGATGCTGATTTTTTCCTCAAGACCAAATCTTCAACTTTAAAAGATTTAGGCCTGGCACGAGCATTATAGTATGCCGCTGTTCTCCTCTAGTACTCTATATTTCAATACAGAGCCTTCTCCCTAACTTCATCCAAAAATTCTAGATTCACCCTTAGTCCCTCTTCGTTAGTTATTGGATCAAACCTCTCTGATCTATCTGACCCAACCATTACCTCTACTGGGGCCAAGGCCTCGGATCCATATGCCAACTTAAAAGGTGTTTGTCTCCCGTTGGTATTTTGACTGTAGTTCTATATGCCCAGAACATATGAGGCAACTCTTCAACCCATAGGCTGTTTGCTTCATCTAGCCTTCTTTTGATTCCCTGTAAGAGAGTTTTGTTAGTTATCTCAATCTGACCATTGCATTGAGGATATGCCACAGAAGAGTTTTTGTATTCGATGTGGTAGTATGCGCAGAATTCCTTGAACCTTTCATTGTCAAACTGAGTTCCGTGAGCTGTTAATAAGACTTTTGGCAGACCATATTTGAAGATGACCTTATTTCTGAAAAACTTCTCAATTTGATTTGTCGTAGTTGTGGCTAAAGCTTCTGCCTCCACCCATTTCTTAAAATAATCAATTGCAGCTATCACAAATTTTCTTCCTCCAGAATGCAGCAGAAATGAACCAATTAAATCCATCCCCCACATCGCAAATGGAATGGGATTGAGAATTGATGTCAGTTGTTTTGCTGGTTGTTTCTGGATTGGAGCATGAATTTGGCACTGATGGAATCTCCTTACATATTCAGTTGCTTCAGCTTGCATCCGTGGCCAATAGAACCCTTGCCTCAAAATTTAATAGGCCAAAGCTTTTCCACCTAGATGACTCCCACATATTCCCTCATGAACCTCTGCTAACGCATATTGTGCATCGGATGGTCCTAAACACTTCAAAAGTGGCCCATAAATTGTTCTTTTATACAATAGTTCATTCTTTACAATAAACTTTGCAGCTCTTCTTTTCAACGTTCTAGCTTTTTCTCTATCCTCAGGAAGAACATCTTCTTTAAGGTATTGTATAATGGGATCCATCCAAGACACTTCTGTATCAATTTCCATTATCTTTGGCTCCAAATGTGCCGGAATATCCAGTGCTTCGATATATACAACTTGTGGTAGAGAAGTAAATTTTGAAGATGCTAACTTCGCCAGAGAATCTGCCATCGTGTTCTGATTTCTGGGTATTCTCATAATTGAGAATTGTTGGAACCACCCCTTACAATCCAGTGCCTTCTTAAGATAACTGATCATCCTGTCATCCTTTGCTTCATATACTCTTGTAATTTGGCTGACCACCAGCTCATAATCACTTTTAGCATTGATGTTTTGCACACACAAGGATTTGGCCAATCACAATCTCACAATGAGGGCCTCATACTCTGCTTCATTATTTGAAGCTCAAAAGTTGAATTGAAGAGCACTTTGAATTACAAATCTAAATGGACTTTGTAAAATCACCCTTGCTCCTGATCCCTGAGAATGACTTGATCCGTCCACATGAAGAATCCACCCAGTAGATACTTCACTGGAATTCCCCTGATCTTCTGGTAATGAAATACTTTCAGCAATAAAGTCAGCTAGAACCTGTGCCTTTATCGCAATTCTGGGTTTATAATCTATATCATGTTCTGTTAATTCTACTACCTAGGACACCATTCTTCCGGCAAGGTCAGGTTTATGCAATATTTTCTTTAAAGGCCAGTTGGTAAGAACAATAAAAATAGGGCCTGAGCTTTTTGGCCGCTATTATCAAAGCTAAAGCCTGCTTTTCAAATTCTGGATATCAAGATTTGGCATCTAACAATGTATGACTTACAAAGTATATAGGATTTTGGACCGTGCCTTCTTCTCGAATTAATACTGCACTCACTGCCACCTTTGAAGAAGATAAATATATCTGCAAGGTTTCTCCTGATACTGGCCGAGATAGAACTGGTGGACTGGTCAGCTTTCTCTTTAACTCTTCAAATGAACTTTGACAGTCCTTTGACCATCTGAATTCATTAAGTGCATTTAGATTTTTCAACGCCTTGAAAAAAGGTGCACACTTATCTCTAGATCTGGATATAAATCTGCTCAATGCTGCAACTTTCCCTGTCAAACTTTGGATTTCTTTCATATTGCTGGTTGCTGGCATATCCAGAATGGCCTTAATTTTTTATGGATTCGCCTCAATACCCCTCTGTGTGACCATATAACCCAGGAATTTCCAGATGAAACTCCAAATGCACATTTCTCAGGGTTAAGCCTCATCCCATTCCTTCTGAGTACATCGAAGCATTCTTTTAGATCAGTGAGATGATCAAATCTGGATTGACTTTTTACGAGAAGATCATCAACATAAACTTCCATGTTCCTTCCGATCTGATCAGCAAATAACTTATTCATTGCCCTTTGATATGTTGCCCCAGCATTTTTTAATCCGAAAGGCATAACCTTGTAACAATAGCTTTCTCGATTCGTCATAAATGCTGTGTGAGGTTGGTCCTCCTTCTTCATAAGAATCTGATTGTAGCCAGAATAGGCATCCATAAAACTCAACATTTGCTGACCTAAGGTTGTATCAACCAACTGATCAATTCACGGCAAAGGATAACAATCCTTGGGACAAGCCTTGTTTAGATTAGTATAATCCACGCACATTCTCCACTTGCCATTATGCTTCTTCACCATTACAACATTTGCCAACCATTTGGGACATTCAATCTGCTCAATAAATTTTGACTTCCTGAACTTTTCCACTTCGACTTTGATTGCATCATGCTTTTCTAATGAAAAATTTCTCCTTCTCTGCTTTATCGGTTTAGTAGTGTTGTCTATCCATAGACAATGCTCTGCAACTTCCCTGCTCAAACTGGGCATGTCTTGTGTTGACCAGGCAAAGACATCTGCATTTATTCGAAGAAATTCTTTCAACGGGTCCTTGTCTTGATTGGTCTGATCAGCCCCAATCATGGTTCCCCTGTCTGGATTTTCGAGATCAAAATAAATTTTTTCTAACTTCTCCACTGGTTCTCCTCTTTGAATTTTTTCTTCGTCCCTATTATCCGTAACTTCAACAGTAAGGGCAAGAGCCTTACCTTGTGATTTAGAATCTTTCAAGAAAGTTGTATAGCTTTGCCTCGAGGTTCTCTGATTAGATTTGCATTCTCCAATGCCCCCTTCAGTTGGAAATTTTACTTTCAAATGCCTTGTTGAAACCACAGCTCCAATAAAATTCAGAGTTAGCCTTCCCAGAATTATATTATAAGCCGACAGATTCTTTATCAACAAAAATTTAGTAACAGTTGTTACTGTTTGCGGATGTGTTCCCAATGTTATTGTCAACTCCACAGTTCCTTCTATCGAAGTAGATTCTCCAGAAAACCCAAATAACCTTGTTCCACAAGGTTTTATCTTGACAGTTTCCATCTTCAACCGTTGAAAAGCTTCGTAAGACATAATGTCTACAGAAGACCCCGTATCAATTAAAACCCTGTGAATATCTCTGTTTGCCACCTAATGACCACAACAATGGCATCATCATGTGGCTCTTGAATTCCATCCATCTCCTCCTCCGTGAGGACTATTTCCTTCATCTTCTTAATTCTTTTAGGAATAACATGAGATTCAACAGCATTCACATACCTGGCATGAGCTTTAGACTTTGAAATTGAGTTTAAATCCAAACTCCCCAAGATGATCATGACAGGGGACTGCTTCTGCTGAACTCTTTGATTTTCTTGATGTTTAGCATTTTCATCTAGAGAACTAGATTGAAAATCTCTCTTCACCTGGTCCTCCTTCGTTGGTGTTTGATTATTCCACCTTCTTGGCTGGTCAGCAACATTTCTCTGGTGTCCTCCATTTCTCCTTTGGACATATCGATCTAGCCACCCCTGACTGATCAATCTCTCAATTTCATTCTTTAGAATTTTGCAATCATTAGTATCATGACCATGATCTCTATGATATCTGCAAAATCTGTTTGGATTCCGCTCTTCTGCCTTTGCTATCATTGGTGCTGGCCATTTTACAAATCCTTGATGCTGGATTCGCATCAGAATTTCTGATCTTCTGGTATTAAGAGGAGTATAATTTTCCTGGAATGGTCTTGGAATACCTCTTCTAATTTGACGATCAGGACCATTCCTTGGATAATTTCTATTATTTCTTCGATCTCTCTAATCAGATCGCATGACTCCATCTTCCTTCTTTTTGCTCCCATCATCATCAGTTTCCTTCCTGGCCTGAAGAATATCCTTCATGTTAGCATACTAATTACATCGTGTTGTTAATTCTGCAATGTTCGTCGGCTTGTTCATAATCAGAAATTCCAACAAATGATCGTCCGTCAAACCTCTGAACACAGCATCATAAGCTATTGCTTCATTCAAGTTCTTTATCTGAATTGATTCTTGATTGAATCTCTTCATATAACTTCGAACTGATTCCCCTGACTTTTGGCGAATTGCAGCTAAATTATCCACCGTTTTGCTACTTTTCATGCTACTTTGGAATCTTGATAAGAAAATTTTTGTCAAGTCTCTGAAATTTCTAATGGAATCCCGTAAAAGACTGAAAAACCAAATTGTTGCAGGATCTTTCAATGACGATGGAAATGATCGACACTTTAAAACATCAGAGTTACCTACCAACATCATAACAGAATTGAATTGAGCCAGGTGTTCCAACGGATCTGAGCTTCCATCATACATTGTGAACATCGGAAGTTTAAAATTATGCGGCAATGGTGCTGACATGATGTCTTTAGAAAATGGATTTTAATTCATTGCTTCTTCTACTTTTTCTCCACTGTCTTTGTTCATTAACCATTGAATCTGATCATTCAGGATGCGAAACCTCTTACTGATTTCAGATCTGCTACCTTTTGATTTTCCTGTTTCTCTCTTATCTCTCCGATCTCCAAGAGTTATGCTCTTTTGACTTTGAATGTGGTTTAAACGATCATCCTTAGACAATCCCTGGATTTTCCGACTCCGAGGAATGTAATTTGGATCTGCACTCTCTCCTGATCCTTCTCTGAGAATTGATCTCCTTTGACTTTCTCTTGATCTCTGGGATCCGGGATTTGGAGCATATATCGCCTCAGCATGGGAAAGAGTGTGAGATCTTCTAGCAGGCGAGAGCAGAACTCTTCCCTCTGGCTGAAATCCAACTTGCTTGATGAACAATCTCATCAGATTTTGCGTTTCAAGTATTTGATGTTGCATACTCTCAAATCGTTTGATGATTTGATTTGGATCCAACTCCAATTGAGAAGTAGCCAGCGCATCTGTGAGTTGTTTTTCTTGTCTTTCGAAAATTTCAGCAGGATGAGATGAATGATCTTTCGTCATTCTTTGCTTTTGCTGAGTTTGCATCATTGGAATTTGTAGTGTTGGAACTGTTTCTCTTGTTCTTCTCTTTGGATTGACTCTCCTCGGCTCTCTCTGGCTTACTTCTGCCATTTCAACTGGTAATATCTCCACTCGCTCGGTGATTGAGCCATGACCTTTGTTTTGAACTTGCCAAAGCAAATTCCCACAGACGGCGCCAAATGTTGGTGCTAAATTTGCTAGAGCCTTTGAACCGTAATCTTCACACCAAATCACTAAGATCTGGATTGCTCCACAGTGAATCAATCTCTCGTTCCTGGAAAATAGAACACTAGTGAGAAACGGAGCCAATCGTCTTGATCGACGTTGCGTCTCCGACGATCTAGTCAGAAATGAAGACAATGCTTCAGAGCTCGAAGGAGCTTCTGAAGTGTTCTAATGGTGTTGAAACAGAAAAGTCCTGGTGTTTTGATTGATCTGAGAGACTTAGCTTTGACGAGTTCATCATCCCTTTCATAAAAAGATTTCCCGCCTATCTTGCTTTTAACTGTGACCGTCGGATTATAGCATAGGACTGAATGGCTATGATTAGGCCTTTCTTTGAGTTCTTGGGCAGACCCATAGATTGCTTTACTTGATTAATTAAAACCAACCAAATTGTCATAAGATCGGAGTGAATCGGCCTGAACTGGGATCAGGATATTTTAGTCACAACAGGTATGTATAATTCTTTTTTGTCAATAGAAAAAATATATCTTTTTTCATATAGAGAAGATGAGTAACACCAAATGCTTATAACAAGTGATTAGCAATTAGCAGGGGAGCGGAACCTTGCAAGTTTTTGACATTTTGAGTCTCGACGTGCCTGAAGCATGGGAGTTACTACCTGCACTTAAGATACCAACATTGAATTGAAGAAAAATCAAGCAACAAGGAGTTGACATTGAGAGGGAATGACTTCTTTACCCAAATGTCGAAGAACTCTTATTTAAATCGAAAACTATTGCTAGAAAATCAACCAGAATGATTAGTCTTCCTAGATCGTCAATAAATACATCTAACAGCTCAAATGAAGTCAACTGATGTCAATACAAGAAATAAATGTTTACTAAAATAAATATAGAATAATTTTCATTTGGACCCCTAAGGTTTAGGGTTGGTCAATGTCATTTTTAGTCTAAAAAACCTGAGACTTTGCATTTGCCTCTTCAGTGTTATAAAAAAAAATAAATCTAATGACAAATAATCACTTTTATGACCAATTTACTTATATATTATTTATAAGAAGAGGATATTTTTTATTTATAATGGATCAATGGATGATGATAATTTATTTAAAAAAAAAAAAAAGAGTAAAAGGAAAAGAAAAAGAAAAGAAAAAGACGATAAGAAAGCCTGACTTTGTATATGAGTTTTTAAAAGGTAAGAAGTGGTGGTGGATGGTAGGATGGAATCCATTTTATTACTGGAAAAAGGTGCTGCATCAAAGACAGGAGGAGTTTGCAGGGCAGCAGAGGACAGGAGAGGACAGGACAGGACAGGACAGGCAATGCAGTTTTTCTAATTGGCTTTCTTGCAGACTTTACAGAAAGACTACTTGCACTGCTGCATAATTAAGGCTGACCTCACTCACTCAGATCACTCACTCGCACCTTAAAACAAACCCCTCGGTTTTTACGCGGAAATGCTTGCGACCGCGGAGACAGTCTTTGGCTTTGCTGGCTCAACTCTTGCTACTTGCTACTTGCTACTTATTCACGTTCTTCAACGTCAATAAGTACTCACCACTTGCTTCAATCTCCGCCGTCCACGTGTATCACCATACTTTTCCCTACGGGTGGTTAGAAAAAGTTACCGCGTTTGAGGTTGGTCCCCGGCCCCCTACCGCTCTACGATCCTATAAGTCGTTCTAAGTACTCCCTGTCAGTCAGGTTTCAGTCACTGTTGCTTGCCAGCTGTCTCTGAGGTGTAACTTTAAGAATTTTAGTGATAAAAAGATTTTTGAAAAACCGAAAAATAAGAATTTTGGTTGGTGCCTCGGTGACCAAAGCCACTAGAAGTAAACAGGCACTGAGGCGAGCACCCCGAGACAGGGAGAGAGAGAGAGATATTGTGCTGGGCTGCAGAGACTGATCTCTCCTCCGTAAGCTGGTTTGTCTGATGGGATTTGATCCGAGGGCTATTAGTTTTGAGGGACAAGAGTTAGGGTGGGCCTAGTGGTTCTGAGTCTGCCAAACACTAGCTTGACCGGTCTTTGTCGGCCCATAACATAATGCTTGTCGGACCAACCCAAAATGACACATCATAGTATGTAGAGCAGAGAGCACCTATAAGCCTACTGACTCTACTGACCTACTACTACCTCACATTACATTCCCCCTAGGCACTAGGCACAGACCTCAATTATGCTACGCTCCGGTTGCCTGTTCGTTGTCAGTTTTAAGACTCAAGCGGGCATTGAGATTACCAAGGTACAAAGCCGAATCAGTCTTAGAAGTTAGAAGTTCGAACCGTGGATATGACATGACAGGATCGAATTGGGCCGAGCCCAAGGCCCATTCCGAATTTGGGATTCTCGCATCTTCTCTTTCAGGGTAACATACATACTAATCGTATGTTAAAATCCTAACCCATCATTTCATGACAGGTGGCAGTCTTCAAGGTCAGGAAAGTAATTTCAACTTGTCAAGCCGACAAGAATTGTCGCACCATATGGCTCAATCCAAGGGTAGTTCCATCAAATTGTGAATTGACATGCATGAAAGATCCAAGGATAAGCCACCTCGGTCAGTCACGATCCACGTGAATTGTGACCTAATGCAGTAGTTATCAGAGTTAACGACAACCAGAGTTGAAGCTGTCGTCAGGGTTGGGTTAACTCAACCAGAGTCTGTTGCACCATGAACTTGTTTGTAACCCACAGGAGGAGAGTCACAATAAAGGGTGTCAATTCTTGGACCGGATCGGTGGATCCAAATCAAACCATCCTAGTAAGGACCGAATTAGTTCAATCACACGTTGTCAGATGGCCTTGGACCAGGGCTTCAAAATTTCATGGGATTAGGTTCAGTTTAGTCCAAACCGACAACAGTAACTTGATAATTCAAACCATTTGAACCAAATTGATAAACCAAATTCAAACCTTTTAACTCAAACTCAAATTGTTCCATTATATTCGGCACTGCAAAAACACCAAGACAAAATATATGGTTGTGAATATGATTATGGGAAGTCTTTAGTTTATATCCTATCAACTTCTTATTAATTGTGCTGCTCGTGGAGATGTGAATCCTTATCGTGGTATACGTCAAGGCGATCCACTGTCTCCAGCCCTGTTTATCTTATGTACTTATGCTTTTACCTGTCTACTTCAACATGCACAGGTTAATGGTGATATTGTGGGGGTTAGAGTTTGGAATAGGGGTCACGTATTTCTCATTTGTTATTTGCAAATGATTCATTGCTATTTACAAAAACTTCTCTTCAACAAGTACATGCAATTAAAGCTTTGCTACAGGTGTACTATAAAGGATTTGGTTAGGCTGTAAATTTGCAGAAGTCATCTTTAACTTTTTCCCCAAACACTCAAATTCGGTTCCAGCGCTGGTTCTCTCGGGTGTTGCATATTCATTATAATTCAGGACGAAAATATCTTGGATTGCCAACTGATCTTGGTGGATCTAAATATGAGTTGTTTAAAGATGTTAAAGAACGAGTGGATGTGAAGATCAATGGCAGGAAGTCAAAACTATTAAACCATGTTGGGAAAGAAATTCTTTCGTGGTTGCAGGGATACCATTTGTATGCTTCGTCTCATTTTAAAATTCCTCAATCGATTCATAAAGAAATCAAGAGATCAACTACAAGGTTTTATTGGGGAGATTCATGAAATCAAGGGAAAATTCATTGGCCAAATTGGGATAAGATGTGCAAATCAAAACAGTTTGGAGATGTGGGTTTTCGAGATTCATATCTTCATAATCAGTCCCTACTTTGTAAAACGGCATTTCGGATTTAGTCTAATCAAAATTATCTTCTTTCTCCATTCTTGAAGGTTGTTTATTTTCCACATACAGATTTCCTAAATGCTACAGTGGGAAATAATGCTAGTTGGGGGATGGCAAAGCATAATTTGGGGGAAAGAAGCGCTTTCTCAAGGTTTGGGATGGTTAGTAGGGAGAGGAGATCGAATTCACCCTTGGACTGATAACTGGATGTTGATGGATGGAGGTATGAAACCAGCTCTTCCCCTCTTGATACTTTTTCCACAATTGATTCTATTGAAGATTTTATTGACCATGATATGAGATCTTGGCAGGAAGATGTTTTGCGGCAACATGTAATTTCCCTTTGATGTGGATTGAATCCTTTCTATAAATTTGAGCATCTTCCAACATGAAGATGTACAACGTTGGTGTGCATCTCGCAATGGGATTTTTTGGATGAAGAGTTGTTATCATATGTTAAAAAAATTGCAGGAAGAAAGTTGGGCAGCAACAACAACTTCATCACATAGAAGTGGTGTTTCTATAATTCCAAAATCGGTGTGGAAGACCATTTGGTTGTGTCAAACCCTATCCAAAATCAACAGATTGCTGTGGAGATGTTGTGTGGATGCTATTGCAACTAGAGACGCCTTGCAAAAGAAACGAGTCCCATTAGATCCATCATGTAATCGTTGTGGAGAGCTTGAAACAGTGGGTTATATTTTTCTAGGTTGTAGCTATGCAAGAGCCGTTTGGTATGAAAGCTCAATTGGATACTCACCAGTGCCAAGTTCCTCTCCTTCTTTATTTGATTTTATTTTTGAATGGTTGAATTTCAAGCGATTGGGTTAGGAGGAGTTTTGTGCAATCTGTACAATATTTGGTTTCATAATATGGCCTATATGGCTTGCTTGTAATTTGTTGATCTTTTGACAAAAAGACACCCATCCGATTGTGGTGGTTCAACAAACACAAAAGGTTGCTGATGAATTCTTGATAGTATTTCAGAAAAATGAAGGAAATGATGGTCATACGGTGGATTCTCTACAAGAAGATAACAATTCAAATCAGGTGTCTTCCCTTCTTTTTCTTCCCAATCTATATCAACATATTTTACTGTATTATGTGATGCTAGTTTTACAATATCTGAAGAGCAAAATGGGATTGGTTATGCTTTTCTTTCTCCAAGTGGAAGTCTGCTGCATGTGTTTTGGATCCAAAAAAAATTTCATCTTCTTTAATGGGTGAAGCTTTGTGTCTTCGTGATGCTTTTCAGGATGCAATACAAAGTGGATATAGATGCATCCAGATATGTTCTGATAATTAATTAATTATCCATTTCTTAAATGGCATCAATTTGGTTTTAGATTGGGATGTTAGTCTTATTTTAAGAGACATTTTAAGGCTATGGTAGGATGTTGATATTTGTAATTTTCTTTTTATTTCAGGAGTGTCTAATGCTTTAGCAAACACCTTGGCTAGGAGGGCCCGATCAATGCCGAGTTTGACTGTTTGACCTGTTTCCTCTCCTTGGCTGGTGGATTTCTTACCACCAGGTTGTATCTCTTGGTAGTTTTTTATGAATGTAGTTCTATTACCCAAAAAAAAAAAAAAAAAAAAAACTCAAACTCGAATTGTATAAACCAAATAAAGCAATACCGAAAGAAATGACTCCGTGGAAGAGAGAAATTTTGAAACATGCATTGCCATTATAAAAACTCTAGAAGATGGTAAAAAAAAACCCAAAATAATATCAGTTGGGTTTAAGTCACCATTATTAATATTCCAAGCTGCGTAGCAGAGAAGTAACAGTTGCTAAAACCCAAAACCATCTTACCCTCCATCAGACATTGCTGCTGTATCTACTTCAAATCCCTCTACCCGAATCCCTTTTACATGGTTCTGGGCCGATATTGGTGGCTGATATGGATGCAGTGGTATTGAATTGGTGTCAAGAAAGTTGAGAATAATCACCATGGCTACCGATGAAACAACCATAGGAATTGGCCCAAAAATCCATAACAACAATGTAGTTGCAAAGTACAGTGCTCGAAGCCCAAGCAATGAGAAATTGCTTCCCCTTATCACTGCTAACTGCACATATTTCACAGGCATATCTGTGTTTGGTGTGCTAATCAGAAAGTTTGCATGGACAAAGTACCTTGCTGACTGCACAAATGATGCAAAGGCAACAAGGAAAAATCCAAGAAGTGTGATGTACTTGAGAGAAGTGGTGGATGGGCTTGTATCTCCATAGACTAGTTTGTTGATGAGAAGGTTGTTTGAAGAGCTTCCAAACCATGTTCCAATTAGAGAGCTTAGTGTAATGGATATGGAGGCTAAGAAGGTTGCTGCTGATTCATTGCTTGAGATCACTTGCAGAGCCAGTGACATACTATTGGGATCCGCCTGTACATGAAACCCAAAGATCAATAAATCTTCTTTTGCTTTTCTAAAACAAGTTTGCCTAAATGGGTGGAAAAATCGGTAATCTTTGAGAGATTGCCTAACTTAGTTTGCCGTTTAATTCGAAAACCAACCTATGAAATTTAAGTTAGGATGAAGTGGAGAGCTTTTGGAAATCTTACCGACATCATTCTTTCAACCCAAGCCATCTTGTTGTGGTTCTCATAGCCAATAGCTGTGGTTTTTGGAGCTTTGAGTATTCTATAGAGAAGGAAGAGATGGTAACCGAACATTACGAACAATCCAGCAGGAACCAACACGATATCAAGATTTTCTCTCTTAATCCACATTCTCTAGCTCCCAAATATTGCATTCAGCATATGATTTATATTGTTTCCTTATGTAATATCGCATTGTATGTTCAGGTGGGTTTGCTTCAGAATAAGCCTTTTAGGTAAAGTAGCAAAAAGGGAGGCTTGCAAGCAATGGAATGGGTTCCTTGTCTTCCAATTTATGGAAATAATTGCACAGATACAGACAAAGAAATGTTGATTTAGTCCGTAATTTAACATAGTCTTGTTTTATATTTTTGAAATTGGGCTGGGCTTCTTGAAATTTCAAAACTATTTCAACGACATCAATACTAAAAAGTAATACTGAGAAAGAAAGGGCTTTAATGACCTTGGTATGTTGGGTCCGTGGCCCATTCTCCTGTGGGTCCCACAAAAAATAAAATAAAAATAGCGTTTTACTTTTCATCAAATTTGATGAAAGTGAGGGCGGTGGTTTTGGGATTTTTGTTGGAGGCTGCGCGGATATCGTCCGTGCAGCCCCAGGTTTTTGACATCTGTAGAGGTATTCATCTAACGGCTTCAATTAACTACATTTTTGTTTAAGGTTTGAAACTTTTACAAATTTACACTCACACACCCTTCATGCAAATAAAATTCACAAAAAAAACCAAGCAAGTTTTGGGATGGTAAAAACGATTCAGATTCAACCAAACCCTAACCCTAAACCCAACTATCCTCCTCTCTACCATCTCCGGTAATCTAATCCATCTTCTCCGTCAGATGAAGCTCTAACTTACTTTGGTGGCTCGTTCTAACCTGAAGAACCTCTCTGCTTGATATAGCAGAAGCTAATTGATATAGATTCTTGAGTTCTTCCTGAGTTTGACGCAGTTTGGGTTTCACAAGCTAACAACGAGAGTTCCCGACTTCTTTTGTTGCAACAATGAGTCAATAATGACAAAAGTACTGAAAATCAGAGTTAGTGCTTGAGAGCTAAGGAAATAAAAATGATAGATAAAGAAAAAGAAGCTGCAGATGCAAATTTCAGTTCATTCATGATCACCGAAACAACTTAAAATTTGGATATTTCAGTTCTTTCTCCAATTTGTTCATTAATAACCTTCTATTTCCATTTCCACTTTGGTTAAAAAAAATCTACACGGAACCCATATCATATTAACATCAAATTGAAGCAGAAATGTGCAGGTGTTTAGTGATATGCTGAAAGAGAAAATATATCTTAGAGATTCACGATTGGGTTTAGGGTTTGATATTGATTTTCTTCTTCATTCGATGTTCTCTATTCTGTTGGAAATTTTGGTTAAGATTTGAAGCTTTGGTAGAGCTCGCCATCTGTGGGGCTTGATAACATCTGGGTTTTCATGGAAATGGCCAATCTTGGCACCGTTTATGCAAGTTGAGGGTTTTGTTTGTTTGGGGAAAAAAGGATTGATATTGTAAATTTGAAAACTTTCAGGTAGGTAATTGTAATATTTAAGACTTTTTAAATGTTAAATTCAATCAAGTAAATCGGAGTCGTTGGTTTTCTCCATAGCTACGTGTCCAAATCTAATTCATGCGTAGGCATCCACCAGCGCAAGCGCGAACAAAAATCCGTGGTTTTGCCGCATAAGAGGAGAATAAAATGCAAAAGAGAAAGAAAAGTAGAAATGGGAAGAAGAAGAAGAAATTAAGGAGGGGTTTCTTAACTTTTTTTTAAAGAGGGTTTCTTAATTTTTTTTTCTGGCAAATTGAATGGTGAGATGTTGTCAGAATAAGCTGAAATTTTAAGTTCTTGTTTGGTTATCTGAATCCAGGGATTTGGAATTTCTGGATTCATGAATCGGAGATTTATGACTGTTTGGTTCTAAAATATTCATGGATTCATGAAATCTAGGGATTTCACTTTTTTGCCTAAAAATGTGAACTAAGCCATTCTTGGGTATTGGGTAAATCCATGGATTCCACCCTAAGTATAAAATAGATGAAATCTGCAGATTCAATGGAGTAGCTTGACGAAACTCTATGAACTTCGATAGATTTGAGGCTAACCAAACAGTTAACTTCTTGAACCATGAATCCATGGACTTGAAATCCCATTTCATTTCAAATTCCTGGATTCATGTAACTAAACAGGCCCTAAAGAAATGATCATGACATTTGGTTCTCCATATCCAACTGTTAGAATATCATTCTACTACAATTTTCAGGAAGCTATATTAGGTGATTTTTCTCCATGCTTTCTCTTGATTTCCATTTAGTTGATGATGTGTTTGTGTTACTCTAGTGTTATCTAGAAAAGAGATTGTATTATGTACCCATTATTATTTTTTGTGGTTGTGAATGTTTGGGTGAACTCCGATAACAGTCTCGTAGTTTTTTCCCTTTGCTTTCCATGTTAGAAATTATCGTATGTCTGATTATGGTTTGATTGTTGAATATTTGATCAATTACTGTTTTTGTTGCTTTGATTTACACTGGATATATTGTTTGACCCCATCAAAGTAGTATTGATTTACACTGGATATATTGTTTGACCCCATCAAAGTAGTATTAGAGCCTTGTTTGTAGTTGTGGGTATTGTGTAAATTAAAATGGAAGGTACCTAGGGTACAATGGTTAAACTTAATGGGTCAAACTGATTGAATTGGAAGCCTATGATGGATGATCCCTTATTTAGTAGACGTGTATGAACCTGTAAAAGGTGACGATAATCGACTACCTAATATGTATGAGGTTGAATGGACAAATTGAATTGAAAAATTGTTGGCATGATTTAATAATGATTGGAAATTAATGTTTTTCATCATGTTGCAAATGAGATCTTGGTAGAAGAACATTGGAAGAAGTTAGTGAGTCTTTATGAGAGGAAAATAGCCGAGAATAAAGCTTTTCTGATGAGGAAGCTTGTTAATATAAAATTGAAGGAAAACATTTCAATTACTGAATATTTAAACGAATATCAAAACATAGTGAATCAGTTGAGCACAATGAAGTTGAAGCTTGAAGATGAGTTACAAGATTTGATAATGTTATTAAGTTCCTTACTAGATTCTTGTGAGACTTGGTTGTGTTAGTAATTTAGCTCTAGAGGGTAACCTATCAATGAGTATGGCTACTAGTGCATTATTGATTGAAGAGACGAGAAGGAAGTCCATGGGTTCAAACAATGCAAAAGCATTTGTCACAGAGATTGGAGGAGGATCAAAATAAGTTTAATAAAGATCATGGTAGAGCAAAGAGTTGTGGTAAGTCAAAAGACATATTAAAGTCTAGAAAAAAGTTCAAGTGTTACCATTGTGGTAAGGAGAGGCATATGAAAAGAAATTATGAAATTTGAAAAAGAGAGTAAAATGAAGGCAATAGTCAGAAGAAAGATGATGATAATAATGCTGTCTCTAAAGCAGCTAATGAGGCTTTAGTTCTTTTTGTTTTAGGTGAGGGTCGATGTTTGCATGTGTTAAATCATCAAGTTGACTATGTTATTGACAAAGGAGCTTCTTATCATGCTAGTCCTATTAGGAAGTCCTTCAATAGATACATGCATGAGACTTTGGAACAGTGAATATGAGGAACACTAATGTCATTGTAGACATTGGTGATGTTTGTATAGTAACAAACAGGGGTTACACATTGATTTGGAAGATGTATGACATATTTCTGATCTGTGTCTCAATTTGAACTCGGGGATTGTCTTGGATATAGAAGGATTTGAGATTATATTCAACAATAAAAATTGGAAACTCACCAAGGGGTCATTGGTGGTTGTTAGAGGAGATATTTGTTGATTTTTGCACAAGATTAGAGTGAAAATATGTGAAAATGGATTGAATGCAACAGATGATGATTCTTTACCTGATCTATGACATATGAGATTGGGTCACATGAGTGACAAGGGGTTGCAAGCTCTGGCAAAGAAGTATTTGATTCCTCTTGCCGAAGTATGATTTTGAATCCTTGTGATTATTATTTAGGGATAATTACTGTTGCCCCCCTGTAGTTTGATTTTATTACTAATAAAACCCTGTTCTTTACAAAATTACTGTTGCCCCCTTCCTTATAACGGTGTTAAGTTGCCGTTAAGTTTGAATATGTAATGTCTAATTTGCCTTTCATTAAAATTAAGAAATCAAAAGACTATGCTACCCCATTTATAAAACCAGATTAAATGTCAATTTTACCCTAAACTTCATTTATTTTGAATTAATGAAATGGGCAAAATCCAAATCCGATTTGGTTTCCCACATTCACAAAACTTCATCTATTTTGAAATTAAATAAATGAGCAAAATCCAAATCCGATTTGGTTTCCCACCTTCACTAAACTTCATTTATTTAATTCAAAATAAATGAACAAAATCCAAATCCAATTTGGTTTCCCACCCTCACTAAATTTCATTTATTTTAAATTTTTTTTTAGGTGATATTCAGTTTCCAATGGTGGGTTTTTTTTTCCCTTCCCCCCCCTTTCTCTTTCTTTTTTTCTTTCTTCCTTCCTTCCTTTTTTTTTTTTTTTTTTTTTTTTTTAATAATATTTTTTTTTTTTTTTTTCCCCCATTTTTTTTTAGGGATACCACTAAAAACAAAAAAAAGGTAAAAAAAAAAAAAAGATTTAAGGTTTTTTTTTTTTTTTTTTTTATTTTTTTTTAAACCACCCCCCCCATCAAATATCGCGACTTACCCGGGGGGGGGAATTGTATTTTTAGCCAAAGTTGGGGGTTGGTTTTTTTTTTTTTGGAATTCCCGGGGGTACAATTGTAACACCCCCATATTTCTAACCCGAGATCCGTATTCCAGGTCCGAAAACCCGAAGGTCTAGTCGGGTGAACTTGTGGAGTATCCGGATTGAAGCCCATGATCCATACCCAGGACCCATGGATCTGGATCCTTTATCTGAAGAGCCTGCCTTGGCTGGAGCTTGGAATTCTGGAAGTCAGGTGTTGTTTAGAGATGTCCAGAATGAAGGTAAGATCTCCCCCATCTCTTATTTAGGGCTAGGTTGGCCATTTGGTATCAACCCCCTAGTAAAAGCACCCTTGTATGGCAAATTACATGGGGGCGGTTACTAGTGGCGGTCGCTTAACCTAAGCGACCGGCCCAAGCGACCGCTTGGTCTGTTTTCGGGGATTTTGCCCTATTTTGCCCCCTGACTTCTATAAAAGGCAACCTCCGTCTAATTAACGAATACTTTATTCGTGGTTGCTTATTTGGGAGGTTAGACGGCTGCGGGAAATATCCGAAAGAGTCTCCTGAGTACTGACAGTGACTTGGAAGATCAGTTCTTTTCTTCTTTTCTTCTCTGACTCTCTGGCGTGAGGTATTGAACTAACCCTTCATTCTTTACTCTCTTTTTCCGTTAGATTGGTTTTACCCTTTTTCCCTCGTCTTTGTGATTACCCCCTTGGATATTTTAACTCTCTTTTTAATCTATTTGAGATGGAATAACTGTAAATGGAACCCTGTTTCCGTGAGATGGTTAATCCAAATCAAGGGGAGGGTTATGGGTAATCTATTGATGGTAATGGTTAATTTTCTCTCACCCTTTTGGCTTAGGGAGTGTTTAATTCGAGACTTAGGTCAAGATTACTCGAAATCCGGATTGAAATTGAGTAATTAGAAGCTTGAGTTTCGGATTGAAACTCACCTGTTTTTGGGCGTCCACTAGTGGCGGTCGCTTAACCTAAGCGACCGGCACAAGCGACCGGCTGGTAAACAGTGACCAATTGGATTTCGGTTCTGATTCAAATTGATTCATGTGACTTATATATTCTAATAACCCTGTGTTTAGGTGATTATTGTTTAAAAGAAAAGTCTACTAATAGTTACTGGATTCCATTTTACGGACGTTTCAGTTATATGCAAGTAAGGACAGTCTATCTTATCTATCTACATATACTTGAACATGTTAATCTGATAGTTGTTAGTTTTAATTTCTATTGTTATATGCTGCTGTAGTTGTATTTAATTCTAATATACTACTGCTGTTTGCCTTGATTTCATAATTACCTGGTGAATTGTGAATGTTATATGATTATGGTAATTGGTATATGGTTATGATAGTTGGGGTGTTCCTTTTGGGATATCTTGGCTGATGATATCAGAAGGCTGTGGAATGGGACACATGCCTGCTGATACCTTCAGCACTATCATGATTAATTGATGACATTATTAGGATGAGTCTAGATTGCATGGCTAGGTACCCCACATGCTACTACCCTTTCGGTAGGGGGATTGAAACCGAGTGACCCGTGATGACAGTGATGTGACTTGGTGGTCCACTGTTAGTCATGAGAGCATATGTTAGGGTTGGGCTCATAGATATCCAAGGACCGGACCGGGTGTTGTGAGGAATCATGAGAGCATCCGCCCCAATAATATGTGGATAACCATAGGGTTAAGGAGTGGAGTCCAACAGAGGTAGTTAGTCCGTGACGATTCTTACTCCTAGGTTGCGAAGGATACTGAACCGAGTTGGTTGGTGCCATAGGGGATGTATCTGGACTTCATGTAGACATGTAACCATTATGACCTTGCATTGGATTAGAAACCCCGACATGCGCCAGTACTCATTACCAATGGTCGAGGTGAGAGAGTGTGGACTTAACCCCTAACCATGGTTTGTGAGCCAGGTGTGGACTTTCCCTTTTTCCCTGGATCCCTACAGAGGTAACCAGTCCTTGCCGGATCAGAGTGATGAGACTTACCCAGAGGAGGGCTGGTGTTTATTCTTAAAGCATGTCAACTGTTAGAGACTTGCATAGTTAGAAATCATAGCATCATTCATATTTTGCATTCATTCATATTACTGTTGTATCATGGCATTTTTGGATGATGGATGAGATATATGATTGTTTCTTATTGAGTTCTTTAGAACTCATTCCTTTATTCTTTGTATGTTTTTAGCCTATACAGAAGAAGGATTTATATCTAAAGATGGGCTGGTTTCCTATGAAGGAACCATCCCGTTTGAAGAAGATGTGGCACCGCCAGTGGGAGATGGAAATAGCATGTGTGGGAGTTCCTGCGGGTGCATGGAGTGCGCTTATCGCACCGGTTGATGGTAAGAGGTGAAAGGTGGTCAGGCAGTTCGCACAGAGACTGGAGAAGAATTGGAGGACCCCTCACCTTATTAAACTGGAGTCTAAGTTCATTGACTTAGAAAAACAAACTGGAAAGAAACTGATATAAATACTTTTGAATTATTCCGCTGCCCTCATTTTTGTTTATCTTTTATTCTTTATTTCTTTCCTTTGATATTAGAGTATTTTGGACTCCTGTAATTCATTTAATTCAGTTATTGAATATTCTTTGCTCTTGATTATCTATATTTGTCTTAAATATTGTTGATAGACTAAAACCTTGGATCTTGTGACGGATCGCACCCACGGGTTGTCGGGCGGGTAACCGAGACCGACGGGTGGGGTGTGACAGAGTGGTATCAGAGCCATGGTTTTACGAAGTCAATAATAATTAATACAAGTGTTAGATGAGCAATCTGAGTCATAGATCCAGAAGTGACTCAATCGAATTAGAGTGAATAATAGAACATCTTTCGTTAGAAACAAACTGAGAAAGTAAATGGATCTTCTTTTGAATAACTTACAATAAGTCAAGTGAAATACATTCTCACATTGTAATTATCAAGAAAACGCGTAAGAGACAATAATACAAGTGCAATAAACATAACTGTATTTCATTAATAAGATAAAGCTTTACATAACTTGGAGTGTACTCTACGCTTTACAAAATGTTAGGGAATGAACATGAGCTGAATAAAAACTACAATAAGCATATCTAAATCCTAAAGTCAGTAATGAATCAAAGTGAATCAAAACCTAAACCTATCTACTGCTGTGGTGGTGGTGGTGGAGCTAGTCTCATCTGGCGGAGTATGTCAAGGCACTCTGCTATCTGGCCCCTCATCTCTACCTGCCCCTGCTCGAACTGGTCCATTCGAGTGAACAGACCCCTAGCCCAAGGTGGTGCGACCTCTGAAGTATCCTGAGTCCCGGATGTGCCTCCTGTCTCGAACTGGGAAGGTGGTGGCGAGTTTGCATGATCCTCATCATCAGCCTCTACATCCATGTCCTCCTGCTTGGCTGGCATCTCTGGTGAGTTTGGTCCGCCCGTTAAGTGCATCTGAGCGACCAATCTGTGCCCTATCGTACTGCCATGCCCAACTGGGACAGCCTCCTCTCCCTCGAAGTCGACCCCGAAGTGCTCAAAGATCTGTGTCAGAAGTCGCCCGTATCCAAGGTTTGCTCCCCCCGGATGTGTCACTCGATAGATCATGGCATTTTGGGTTATGTAAGCAAGTCTATCTGGTAGCGGGTGTACACTGAAAAGGTCATCATAGCCTACATGAGTGAAATCTCACTCTGATGACCTGCCTTAGGCAGCAAGTTCCGTGCTATGATCCTGGAGATGATCTTGCATGAGGGATACAACTCGGTCACTGACTCTACCCCGCTGCACTCCTGTGGGCAAATGCTCAAGAAGACGAGAGCTCTCTCCTCCCAGTGTATGACATCGTCTGACTCAGCCCCCGGCTCGAACCATCTCCTGTTGCCGTGGATGTATGGCACGTCTAGGATGTGAGCCAGCTCCTCTGTGGTGAAGCGTATGTCTGTAGTCTTCACCCGGCTCTCTATCACTAGCCTAGTGTCGTGCTCTCCATCCATCTCTCTGTGGAAGGTTATGTTGCTATAGAATAACCTGACTAGCTTGGGATAGGCATCCTCGTTCAAAAACAAGGTACTTCTCCAACCCACAGCCGCAAATCTACTCTCGATCTGGAACTGTGCTACCTCTGAAGTCACTACTGGTCGACCATACTCGATCGTACGATGACTGAAGTGGCCAAAGTATAGCTCCTGTGCCTCCAGGGACCTAAAGTAGTCTGGATGGACTGGGTCATGTGCGTCACCTCTACCTTGACCACGACCTCGGCCGCGAATGGGTACTCTCCTACCTCCGCGGGCAGCCATCTAGTGCGAAAATCTGTTTTTAGGCGAAAAAGATGCAAAATGAGAAGCCATGAGATGTCTAATAATTACCTATTTGTGTAAAAATGCATAGTGAACAGTAGATCTATGCCTAGACATTATGTGAAGCAAAAGAAACATTTTTGCACAAAAGAAAACCTAAAAATAGTTACACATTGTAGTTCTATCATGCAAACCATAGAGATGAAGGGTTTCATGAGATGATTCCCTATGTAGCATGTATGCGTCGCGTGGGAAGTAGATCTGAAGCCAACGGAGTCTCCAAAATACTTTCCTAACCCTTTGCACGAAATCCCCAGAGCCCAAAATGTGTTTTGAGAAGTGTAGAAATGAAATGAGACCCAAAAACCGTATTTGAAACGTTGCTGTCGCGCGTATTTTGGGGCGGTCACTACTGGCGGTCGATTGATTTAAGCGACCGGCTCAAGCGACTGGTCCAGTTACTGTTGCACAGATTTTTGGATTTTGGCTCTGTTTTGTTGATTTTTGGAATTTGTGCTTGTTGCTTCTTCTGTTTATGAATGTTGGCCATGTTGTGGAGTTATTTTGACTTGTGAAATCTTTTCCAGACTTGATCATTGAGTGTTGCTAATCTCTAGAATTCTTTCGCAGAATGGTTCAATTAAGGAATCGTGCTGTTAATGGTCAAGATGAAGAAGAAGGTGGTGGGAATCAAAACCGTGTTGAGATACCTACAAAAAACACTGGAACTGAGCCTCTCCGAGTTGAAATTCTTTCCACTGGTGGAAATCCTCCGCTGGCACTGCAAGTAGTCTCTATTCAGGATGTGATGAACATTCTGGGAAATATGATGCATCAGCAGCAGAATCAGTTTACTACTATGATGTAAGGTTTTGCGGCTACTCAGCAGAATGCCCAGGCAGCTCTTAATCCTAATGGAGCTGGTACTTCTGCAGCTAGTACTTTTGTGGACGGTTTTGCCCCTGGTCCGCATGCAAGGTTGATGGAGCATTTCTTGAAGCTTCAGATCCCTGCTTTTACTGGTATTTCATCGGATACATTGTTCCCTAACAAGTGGATCCGAGAGATGGAGAAAGCTTTTCGCAACCTCCGTTGCAATGAAGCTCGAAAGATTCTTTGTGCGGAGAGCGAGACTACAGCATGAAGCTGATGCGTGGTGGAATGCTACCAGACCTATTTTGGAAGCTTCGCACCCGGTTCTTACTTGGGAAATTTTCAAGGATGCATTTTGCAAGAATTACTTTCCTGAGTCTGTGAGAGATGCTAAGGAAGCTGAGTTCATGGCACTCACGCAAGGACCTAGTACTGTTCTGGAATACCAGAAGAAGTTTGAAGAATTGTTCTACTTTGCCCCTGATGCTTTCAAAGGTGACCGTGAGAAGGCAAAGAAGTTCTTCAAAGGTTTGAGGCCATCAGTGAAGACTTACCTGGCAATTCATCCTATTGTGGATTATGCTGAGATGGTACAGAATGCGAAGAAGGTAGAAGATAATGAGAGAGAGAATTATCTGCTCCAGCGTTCTGTTTCGAACAGGAATCATTTGGGTGACCGTAATCGGAGATTCTCTAGGCCTACTCCTTATACTGCCCCTTCGTTTCAGCCTAGAGGAGCTAGTTCCAGTTTCAGCTCTGCTTCAAGCTATGGTTCTAGTGGTGCACCGGTGTGTCCTGTTGCGGTAGTCGGGTAACTGGACCGATCTATGCTAACCCTCGTCCAGTGGCTAATAACCAGAGGCTTGCATATCCTTCTTCAGCAGCTCCTGTGAGTGGTAGGGATTTGATCTGCTTTAACTGTGGGAAGTAAGGTCATTATTCTCGTAACTGCACTCAGAAGCCGAATTCTCAGGTGTCGGCTTTGAAGCCTGTTTCGAGTGTTCCCTCCGGTAAAGTGTTCGGTGTTGTTGGTTCCAAATCCGAGACGGATCACGATGTTGTGACAGGTATTATTTCAATATCATCTACCTCTCGCTTTCGTATTATTTGATACTGGTGCATCGCATTCATTCATAGCATCTTCATTTGTGAGTCGTATTCCTGTGACACTTGCGAAGTTGGAAAGAGGACTAGTAATTAGTACTCCAACCAGATCTGTTGTTAGATTAGATGAAGTGGTTGAATCTTGTCCAGTGGTTATTGCTTGGTAGAACCCTTGAAGCCCGTTTGATCAAGTTGGACATGTCTGATTTTGATGTGATATTTGGAATGGATTGGTTATCTAAGTATGGTGCAGTTATCCTTTGTTCGGAAAGGAAGGTATTGTTTCATCCTATGAATGATAGTCCGTTTGAGTATCAAAGTAGTCAAGAGAAGTTGAGCAAGAAGATAGTGGCTGTGACTGTGAAAGTCAGGCAGTGGACTAAGAATGTTGGACTTCTTTCCTCTTTTGTGGATGACTCAGAAGGTGTGAAACGGTTGTCTGATATCGAAGTTGTCAGGGACTTTCCTGATGTTTTCCCTGATGATTTGTCTGGTTTGCCTCCAGAGAGGGAGTTAGAGTTTTCAATTGATCTAATTCCTGGAGCAGCTCCTGTGTCGAAAGCTCCGTATCGAATGGCTTCGACTGAGTTGAAGGAACTTCTGACTCAGTTAAATGATTTGTCAAGCAAAGGGTTTATCCAACCCAGTGTTTCACCGTGGGGAGCCCCGGTGTTGTTTGTGAAGAAGAAGGACGGTAGTATGCGAATGTGCATAGACTATCGGGAATTGAACAAGTTGACGATTAAAAATAAATATCCTCTCCCTAGGATCGACGACTTGTTTGATCAGTTGAAAGGTGCCTCTGTGTTCTCGAAGATCGATCTGAGATCTGGGTATCATCAGTTAAGAGTGAAGTCCAGTGATGTCTGCAGGACTGCATTTAGGACTAGATATGGGCATTATGAATTCCGAGTTATGCCTTTCGGTCTTACTAATGCACCGGCAGCGTTCATGGATCTGATGAATCGAGTATTTCAGGATGTCTTAGATAAATTTATCATTGTATTTATTGATGACATTCTGATCTATTCAAAGGGCGAAGAAGAACATGTTGGGCATCTGAGTTTTGCTTTGCAGCGTTTGAGAGAGAAGAAGTTGTTTGCCAAGTTCAGCAAATGTGACTTTTGGTTACCTAAAGTTATGTTCCTAGGTCACATCGTTTCTGCTGACGGAATTAAAGTTGATCCTGCAAAGGTTCAAGCTGTGACTGATTGGGACCGACCTAAGTTAGTCACGGAGATTCGAAGTTTTCTTGGTATGGCGGGTTATTATAGGTGCTTCATTGAGAATTTCTCCAGAATCTCAGCACCTATGACAAAGCTTACAAGAAAAGGAGTCAAGTTTGAGTGGAAGGAAGCCTGTGAAGAGAGTTTTCAAGAACTCAAGAAAAGGTTAACTAACACTCCTGTGTTGACGATACCAGATGACTCTGGGGTTTGACAGTGTATACCGATGCCTCTAAAGTTGGTTTGGGTTGCGTTTTGATGCAACATGGGAAGGTGGTAGCTTATGCTTCTAGGCAGTTGAAGAACTACGAGCATAACTATCCTACTCATGACTTGGAGTTGGCAGCTGTGGTTTTTTCTCTGAAGATTTGGCGTCACTATCTTTATGGTGAAAAGATATCAATTTTCACTGACCACAAGAGTCTCAAGTATTTCTTTACTCAGAAGGAGTTGAATATGAGACAGAGAAGATGGCTAGAACTGGTGAAGGACTATGATTGTGATATTCAGTATCATCCAGGAAAAGCTAATGTGGTTGCTGATGCCTTAAGTAGAAAGAGTAATCGAGGAAGTGTGGTTCTGACGTGTCTCAGTAAGCCCTTATTGTTCTCCATTCTAAGATTTGGACTTGAGATTTTGTTAGAAAGTTCTGGTGCTATTTTGGCAGCTGTATCAGTTCGATCGAGTTTGAGGGACCGAATTGTTGCTCTACAGTCGACTGATCCAGAATTGAAGAAGAAGATTGACTTGATCACTTCAAAGACTAAGGACGTGGAAGATTTCTCCCTAGCCTTTGATGGTGCTCTTGTTTTTAGAGGAAGAGTTTGTGTTCCTGCTGTGGAAGACCTCAGAAGCGAAATCTTGACTGATGCTCATCAGTCCATCTTTACTATTCATCCTGGAAGTGTGAAGATGTACCATGATATGAAAGGGTATTTTTGGTGGTCTGGCATGAAGAATGATGTGGAAGATTTCATTGCTAAGTGTGGGACTTGTAAACATGTGAAAGCTGTCCGGCAGCCTTTGTCTGCCCTTCTGCAACCTCTTCCAGTACCTAGTTGGAAGTGGGAAGACATTGCTATGGATTTTGTCACTGGTCTGCCCCGATCTGGAAAAGGGAATGACTCAGTGTGGGTGGTAGTGGACAGATTAACCAAATCGGCACACTTCATTTCGATGAATATCACTTATTCTATGGATAAGTTGGCCCGACTCTATGTTGATAATGTGGTGAGGCTGCATGGTGTTCCGGTTAGTATTGTGTCAGATAGAGACCCGAGGTTTACGTCGCGTTTCTGGAATAGTTTGCAGAAAGCTCTGGGTACTCAGCTGAATTTGAGTACTGCTCATCACCCTCAGACCGATGGCCAATCGGAAAGGACCATACAGATTTTGGAAGATATGCTTAGAGCGTGTGTCATAGATATGAGTGGTAACTGGGATGACAACCTAGCCTTGGTGGAGTTTGCTTATAATAACAATTATCAGTCTACTATTGAAATGACCCCGTTTAAAGCCCTGTATGGAAAGACTTGTAGAACTCCTCTGTATTGGGATGAAGTTGGAGAAAGGCGTGTTCTTGGCCCTGATCTAATCGAAACCACCGGCACCATGGTGGATATGATTAGAGAAAGGATCAAAACTGCTCAGTCTCGACAGAAGTCCTATGCGGATAAAAGAAGGTCTGACCTTGAGTTTCAAGTTGGTGAGCGTGTGTTTTTGAAAGTTTCGCAGATGAAATGAGTCATGCATTTCAATGTTAAAGGAAAGCTCAGCCCTAGGTATATTGGTCCCTTTGACATTATTGAAAAGGTTGGACCAGTAGCCTATCGATTGACTCGCCTCCGTCTCTTGCTGGGGCCCCTTCCTTCCCCCCCCCCTCCTCCCCCCCCCACCCCCACCCCCCCACACCCGCCCCGCCCCCCCACCCCGACCCGCCCGGGGGGGGGGGGGCGGTGGCATCAAGGACCGCCCGCGCCGTTTTTTCGCCCGCACACCAAAAAAAAAAAAAAAAAAAACCCAAAACAAAAAAAAAAAAAAAAAAAAAAACCCACAAAAAAAAACACCAAAAAAAAAAAAAAAAAAAAGACACCCACAAATCCCCCCCCCCCCCCCCCCCCCCCCCCCCCCCCACCCCCCGAGGAGGACCCCCCCCCCCCAAAACCAAGAACCAAGGAAATCCCCCTCCCACATATGCAACAACATAATCATGAACATAAATAAATCAAGGTTTAATATTATAAACAAGGTTCAAAACAAGAAATGAACAATCAGAATAATCAGAGTGCGGAAAGATACCAGATATCCAATGATATCAAAAAGGAGTGAAGTGAGGCAGAAACTCACTTTACCAAAATAGCGGAACGTAGTATAAAATTCAAAAGGGATTACAACTGAAACAAATGTACTAATAAATAAACTAAGATCAAGCGTCTTCAAGTTTATAGATAACGTCTTCATAAGTATGGACTTCATCAATCCAATGAATCCGTTCTAACTCTATGCCGTTCTCAAACGTAGTACGCTGCTTGATCCGCCGGGGGATCAACAAAGTAATATTGATCGTTGCCAGCACTTTCCGTGTAATACGCTTCATCAGCTTGTGCTTCGTTGTACTGCTCGTCATAGTATTCTGTACCTACAGGATAATCTAACAAAAAGAAATATACAACAGGAATGAGTTTCGAAGAAACTCAGTAAGGTAGTTAATCCATAACATCATAGATAACATGTGGCAAAACATAACATGATTCAATGCAGTATGAAACAAGTAATGTATGTATGCATCTAACTCTATGTATGCTGGTCTCTATGGCAGACATGCTTTAAGTCATAGCACCGTACTTCTTTGGGTAGGCCACGCATACGGCTCCTGTTGGTAGTGGGTCCGGGCATCCCTCTCGGACAAACCATGGTAGGGGGTTAAGTCAACACACTCTCTCACAATCATTTGGCATAAGTACCGGCGCATGTCAGGGAAAACCCTAGCCCAATGCAAGTCATCTACTCAGTTACATCAAGTCAGTTCCAGATACTTCCATTCCTCCCCTCTCGGGATCCTTTCCGGTATCCTTCACACTAGAGTCATGGATATTACTCACCGGACTCATCAACCCTATTGGTTATCCACATATGGTAAACGGGAAGCTCTCATGTCCTCTCACTGATATAACTCACCGGTCTCGAGCACCCATGAGTCCAAGTCTAGCCATATGCAACCCTCCAATAAATGGCCCCCACAATGTGATTCCCGTCCTCTCACGGATATAACTCACCGGTCTTGAGCGCTCGTGAATCCCCATTGCTACCACTGGTCGTTTGGTCTCAATACCCTTCCGAATCGGGTCTGATATAACAGGGGTATATCCAAGCCAAACACTACTAGACATCCCTAGGTATGACAACCATTGATTCGGGAAAGTGTCGATGGGCAACCCCGGAAACATCCCATACTATTTCCGATAATGTCCAAGGACAGAAGTGTCAAAAGGACACTTCCCAATCCCAAACCAAACTTAAGCAAACACATTCTCAGATCAGTCATGACATACACAACCAGTAGTTCATCATATAAAAGAGAATGTAAAAGCAACAACAGATTAAGCAGTAATAAGTAATTCATATAACATAAACAATGAAAAGATGATATAATTAAGTGCTACTGTTCCCACAGTAGGAGATCAGAATTAAAATACAATAACAGTAGGTAATCTCATAGTTTCATAAAGTAGAAACCAGAGAACAAGCAATCTATGTAGTTAAGGAATCAACTGTCCTTACCTTCTAACTTGAATGGAATCTTAAAGAATCAAGTATGATCTTGACAAAACTTGAGAAGACAGTCCTAAACAAGTGCACACAACATGTTAGGAAAGATGCATAAAGGAAAAGATCATAAATCAATCGAAAGAGACCAAGATTGAGGTTGCTGTACTCATTGGTCGATTGATTGGTCTGCTGGACCAATCGACCAATGAGTCGACCAATGCAGACAGTGGCCTGCAAGAATCCGAATTTTGAGAATCCAGAACCGAATTCGATGGTTCAAAAGGGTACAATTAAGAGGGGAATTATCATGGTAGTATTCTAGGGTATAGAGGATATCAAACCATAACTCAAAATAGTTCTCAAGTTACAACCTAGAAATCATGAGGTTAACCTGATTAGGGTTATCATAGGTTAGGAGGGGAAAAAAAATAGAAAGATTAAAGATAATGAACTAGGATATGAAAGAATTCAGATCTAGTAAAGGAAACATAATAATTGGGTTACCATGATTAAACTAGAGGTTCTTGATCTTACCCAAGAATTAGGGTTGTACCCTTTTTGGTTCCCTCGGAAAATAATTGTGAGATCTGAATTAACAAAGACAAATCAAAACAGGAAAGTATAGATGATTAAATTTTAGGTTAACACAATATTACTCAAGAAGATTTTCCTTCACAAGGGAGGTTACCAAAAGTTTTCCAGACAATCACACAGGTTGGGGTTTCAAAGAATTAGGGTTAGGTTTTCAAGAATTCAATAAGTAGGGTTTAAGAACATGATGATGATCATGAGTCTTAAAGAATAGGGTGAGATTAGAGAATTGATGATTACAAGAATGCTTCATCACCTTTTTGATCTCAATGAAAACAGAATAAAAGAAAGAAAATCAGAGATAGAAGAGAGAGTGGTTGAGATCATACCTTTGCCGTAGAAAGATGAAGAATTCTTCAAGTCTTTGAAAGAGATCACCAAAGAATGCAAGGGAATGGGTTAGATTAGGGTTCTAACTCGTTCCAGAGGCTTAGGAGGCAGATGAGGCGGAGTATTCCCGAGATTAGACTTAAATAGAAGTGACATGATTCAAATTTCAAAAACAGAATCAATTGGTCGATTGATTGGTCGATTGATCCAATCGATGAGTCGACCAATCAAGACAACAACTTCAAAACAGGGATTTGAAGGCTCAGATCAAGTCCAAACATCAAGGGGTTTTGCACACCTCTAGGGTGCCATACCTAGGAGTTAGAAATGCCTTTGAATCAATACAGAGACCACTCCAAGACCATCAACTAATCCAATCTTCATCCGGGTGCAGTTTCCACCATTGGAACACTAGCATCAACACTCATGGATTCCAATCCAGCCATCAATTCTTCAACAGAAATGGCCCAAAGATGACTTCTTGCCTTACTTCGGGTCACTGGACCTACAATAAATAGAGTTTCCGGATTAGGGTCAGGGCTGGGTTTCACATTCTCCCCCCCTTAAGAAAATTTCTTCCCCGAAATTGAAAGCGTACCTGTGCTTCCAAAGAGATGAGGAAACTTCTCCTTCATATCTTCTTCTTTCTCCCAAGAGGCTTCTTCAGGGGTATGGTCCTTCCAACGAATCTTTACCAAAGGGATGGTGCGATTCCGCAATTGCTTGTCCTTCTTATCCAAAATTTCAGCTGGCTCTTCATTATAGGTAAGATTAGCACTCAGCCCTTCAGTGCCTTGCTGTAAGACATGTTCCGGATTTTCAACATATTTCCGAAGCATCGAAATGTGGAACACATTATGCAGAACAGCAATAGACGGAGGTAACGCCAATCGATAAGCAACGGGTCCAACCTTTTCCAAAATTTCAAAAGGTCCAATGAAACGAGGGCTAAACTTCCCTTTAATATTAAATCTCATCACGCCCTTCATTGGTGAAACCTTCAAGAAAACTTTCTCTCCAACTTGAAACTCCAGATCAGTCCTTCTCTTGTCAGCATAAGATTTCTGTCTTGACTGGGCAGACTTAATCCTTTCTCTTATCATATCCACCATTGCGCTCGTAGCTTCAATCAAATCGGGACCTAAGACTTTTCTTTCACCCGTCTCCACCCAATACAATGGTGTTCTACAAGTGCAACCATACAAAGCCTTAAACGGAGCCATGCCTATCGTTGCTTGATAACTGTTATTATAGGCAAACTCAACCAAAGCTAAGTGTTCATCCCAATTTCCACCCATATCCACCACGCAAGATCTGAGCATGTCTTCCAAAGTTTGAATTGTCCGCTCGATCGTCCATCCGATCGTGGATGATGAGCTGTACTCAAGTTCAATTGGGTTCCCAAGGCTTTCTGTAGACTGTTCCAAAACCTTGAGGTGAACCTAGGATCACGATCGGACACAATACTTATCGGCACACCATGTAGACGAACCACATTATCCACATAAAGTCTAGCTAGCTTATCCAAAGTATGAGTGATCTTCATAGGAATAAAATGGGCTGATTTGGTCAACCTATCAACAATCACCCACACAGTGTCATTGCCTTTACTTGTCCTAGGCAAGCTAGTCACGAAATCCATGGAGATATCTTCCCACTTCCGTTAGGAACAGGAAGGGGCTGAAGCAATCCAGATGGAGGTTGATGAACGGCTTTCACACGCTGGCAAGTCTCACACTTGGCAACAAAGTCGTCAACATCGGCCTTCAACCCAATCCACCAAAAATGTTCCTTCAAGTCCTTATACATCTTGGTGCTTCCAGGGTGTACTATAAAGATTGATTGGTGTGCTTCCTTCAATATTTCCTTCTTAAGATCTTCATTTGCTGGCACACACAATCTACCTCTAAACAATAAACCACCATCCATGGATATACCAAAGTCGGGATCCGACTCAGGATTCGAAGAAATCTTCTCAACTTTGTCCTTAAGTTCCGGATCAGAACTCTGCAAAACAACAATCTTATCTCTAAGACTAGACCTTGCCGTCATAGCAGAAAGAACAACAGCAGAATTCTCAGGAACAACTTCCAAATCAAAACTCTCAATAGAAGACAACAAGGGTAGACTCAAAGCATTCAAATCCAAAACCTTCTTCTCGAATCTTCCTACTAAGAGCATCAAGCAACAACGTTTGCCTTACCAGGGTGATACTGAATATCAAAATCATAATCAGAGACTAGTTCCAACCATCTCCTTTGCCTCATGTTCAACTCTTTCTGAGTAAAGAAGTATTTCAAACTCTTATGGTCCGTGAATATGGCAATTTTCTCACCATAGAGGTAATGTCTCCAAATCTTCAAAGCAAAAACAACAGCGGCAAGCTCTAAATCATGAGTGGGGTAGTTCCGCTCATAATCCTTCAATTGCCGAGAGGCATAGGCTACAACCTTACCGTGCTGCATCAGTACACAACCCAAACCAATCTTCGACGCATCAGTATAGACCGTCATACCACCAGAATTATCAGGTATAGTCAAAACTGGGGCACTTGTCAGTCTATCCTTCAATTCTTGGAAATTCTTCTCACACGCGCCAGACCAAACAAACTTCTCTTCTTTCCGGGTCAACTTAGTCATAGGGGCAGCTAACCGAGAAAAGTTCTCAATAAACCTTCTGTAGTAACCTGCCAGACCAAGGAAACTTCTTATTTCCGTTACAGTCTTCGGTCTTTCCCAATCAGCAACTGCTTGAACTTTCTCAGGATCAACACGAATACCTTCAACAGAAACCACATGGCGGAGGAATACTACACTCTTTAGCCAGAAATCACACTTACTAAACTTAGCATAAAGTTTCTTTTCTCCAGATCTTTGCAAAGTGAAATCTAGATGCCTTTCATGCTCTTCTTCACTTTTTGAATAGATCAGAATATCATCAATGAAGACAATAACAAACTTATCGAGCACATCATGGAAGACTCGGTTCATGAGGTCCATGAACACAGCAGGAGCATTAGTCAAACCAAAAGGCATGACTCTAAACTCATAATGGCCATACCTTGTTCGGAAAGCTGACTTGAAGACATCACTTGACTTCACTTTCAACTGGTGATATCCAGACCTTAAGTCAATCTTTGAGAACACAGCTGCACCCTTCAATTGATCAAAGAGATCGTCAATCCGGGGCAGCGGATATCTATTCTTGATAGTCAACTTATTCAACTCACGGTAGTCAATGCACAGACGCATACTACCATCTTTCTTCTTGACGAACAAGACCGGAGCTCCCCAAGGTGACACACTAGGTTGTATGAAACCTCTTTCAATGAGCTCATTTAACTGATTTTGCAACTCTTTTAACTCAGTAGGAGCCATCCTATACGGAGCCTTAGATATCGGAGCGGCACCAGGGACGAGATCAATAGAAAACTCAACATCCCTATCTGGAGGCACTCCCGATAGATCATCAGGGAAGACATCAACAAAGTCACAGACAACTTTGACTTCGTCAACTCTTTTCTCCACTTTTCTCTTGCCTTCAGAAGAGGCATCATCTACTATGGTGTAGATTTGCATCGGTCTGCGGATAATATCTTTTTACCAACCCGTCTTTTCTCACCTTGAAATTCAAAAACTGAACCTACGCAAGTATTGAATTGAATCTTTCTCGAGGAGCAAAGAAATACAGCTTTGTGGGCTGTTAACCAGTCAATTCCCAAAATAACATTGAAGTCTTTCATATCAAGAAGTACCAAATTAGCTTCCAAGTTTATCTTACCAACCAACACCGGACATTTAACTAATCCTTTATCTAGTTTCACAATAGGACCAGTAGGTGTACTAATCAATAAACAACTAGACAATTTCTCAGGGATTAGGTCAGTCTTCTTAATGAATGCAGATGATATGAACGAATGAGATGCACCCGTATCAAATAAAACAAATGCAGGAAAAGAAGCGACTGATAATGTACCTGTGATCACATCATGGCTTCCATCTTGCGCAGTACTAGAGATACTGAACACTCTACCAGAGGGAGGAGCAGGAGCACTCTTCACCACTGGGGCAGGCTGCTGGATAGGCTTCTTTAGACAATCACGAGCAAAATGACCGGATTGCTTACAGTAGAAGCAAATAGGATTGCTTGGTCCTACCGGGACAGCTGCAACAGGAGGCTTCTGAACAAAAGGCTTAGGATTCACATTCACCGGCCTAGCACTTGCATTCACTGGTGGTCGATTTCCGCCATACTGAAACTGACCAGGCTGTCGGAGACTAGGGCTTTGACCTATACTCCTAGGCTGAAAAGCAGGAGTGGGATAGGGTGTAGGTATCACAAAGCGCCGATCATTACGATCCACCAAACCAGGGTTTCTAGACTGCCAAGGCCTTTGCACACGAGCATTCTCCTTTTCATTTTCTTCCAACTTCTTCGAGTTCTGCACCACTTGGGCATAGCTCTCTATAGGCTGGACAGTGAGATAGCCTTTAATGGCAGGGCGCAATCCTTTAAAGAACTTCTTCGCCTTAGCAATATCAGGCTTCAGGGAATCCGGAGCAAAGAAATGAAGTTCCTCAAACTTCTGTTGGTACTCCAACACAGACAAGGATCCTTGTGCGAGAGCCATGAACTCAGCTTCCTTTGCATCCTTTACCGCCTCAGGGAAATAATTCATGCAAAAAGCCTCTTTGAATAAATCCCAAGTTACAACACCTACATGCAAACCTTCCAAAACAGGCCGAGTGGAAGTCCACCAAGCATTGGCTTCATGCTGCAACTTATGCTCAGCAAACAAAATCTTTTGAGCTTCGGAGCATTGCAGATGACGAAAAGTCTTTTCTAACTCACGAATCCACTTGTTAGGGAACAAGAGATCCTTGGTAACACCAGTAAAGTTGGGCACCTGCATCTTCAGAAAACTCTCCATCAGGCGAGTATGAGGAATTCCAAAGAAGGCCACTCGCATTTGGAATTGCGGCATGAGGATTCACATTAACACCAGCACAAGTCTCATTATGCAGTGTCATGAAACCCGTCAACATCTGATTAAACTGAGCTGCTTGCTGTTGCATCATATTGCCCATGATGTTGGCAATATCATGAAAGCTTCCGACATTCGGGGCACCTGGTATGTCCTGGGTACCTTGGTCATCAGTCTGCTGATCATGACCGCCTTCAGGTATTTCACCACGACCACTTCCATGACCACTGGATTCACCACGCCCACTTCTCAGAGTAACCATTCTGCAAGAACCGGAAACGTCAAAATTCCAAATTTCGAAGTTTCAATGAAATCAATATGTCCAAATGATTTTGAAAATTTAATTCATGCTTAAACACATCCATTTAGTCATCCAACAACAATTCATAGGACAAAAATCACATTTTCCAACATTTCAACCAAGATTGGAGCTCTTTGGGTCCATTGGTCGGTTGATTGGTCGATTGACCCAATCGACCAATGAGTCGACCAATGCTCACAAAATCCGAAAATTCGCATTATAAGCCTCATTTTCACATTCAAACTTCATTCTAACTTCTTCCACAAGTGAGTGAGCTCTAGGGAAACATCTTCTAAGGTTCTTTCAAGCATCTTTGGGTGATTCAAGTGTTTTAACAACAACACCACAACTCACATTCATCAAACACAAGGTAAGACTATCATTTTCTCTTTTACTTTCATCTTCTCATGCTTGCATTTCAATCAAATCCATGTTTACTTGTATCCATTGTTAGAAATCATGTTTAGGAATACTTAGAAACATATTCCCTAGGTTTTAAACACAATGCCATGAATAGACAACAAGTTCTAACACCTTCTTGCACTTCTCGCAAAGTTTTCGTGCCGAAATCGTTATCTTTAGAAAAATTTTGATTTCTCACAAACGCCTTGGAGTTTTTCGCATGAAATCAATTGCTACATGCTCCAAATGATAATGTAGATATGTCCATATAGTTTGATTTAACCAATTTCAACTTTACAAAAAAATCAATTTTGACCTAGAATGCAAAATCCCCAAATTCTTTCTTGCTGAATTTTTCGCTTTATGCCAAGCTTTCGATCGAATTTTATCAAATGAATTTCATAGACATGAAATTCCAAGTATTATGCACATGCTAGTATCTTCAAATCGAATTTCCCCCAAATTTGAATTTTTTCGAAAATTTACGAAAATACCCTTTTGGCTTAAATCTTGAAATAGCACTTAACCAACAATGTCTTTGTCTCTACTACGAGATATTCACTATGCCGAGAGGAGTACGCGGACGTGGTAGAGGTCGCATAGTAGGGGCACTCGAGGGTAGAGGTCGGGTTCCTTCGAGCCTAGACGGCATGTCCGGAGACCGGATCGCTTCGACACTCCATAGGCCGAGTTCTGTATTGAGGCCTACTTCAGCTCTTGCCCGATCGAGCTAGGACGTCTATTACACCTTCATCAGCTCCGGGTCTTTAGGATACAGCGGAGGCTCGACACCTTGCGGTGGACTCATCTCTTCACGGATGATCCGCCCGTATACCCCGAGCTAGTGAGGTTGTTCTTCGATAACCTTACTTACACCGAAGAGGCTAGAGGTCCAGGGCATCCACTTAGACTTGTCCTCGGGGAGAAGGGGTCCTTCGGACTCGGTTCGCTTTTCCACCAGATCGTTAGCCGAGATCTTGCGGATCCCTCACTACCCAGATCAGTGCGTATGGATACCTGCTGGAGCGGCTATAGATAGCTACTTGATGCCATATGAGCTGCGCGAGATATGCTCTACAACGTGGGACGGCCGCCGGTGCTTCACTCCGAGGAACAGCGGACGGATGACGATGATGCTTTGCACGAGTTATCGGTCGCATCGTCGGCCGAAACATCATGCCGAAGGCTGGACATCACCATAGGGTCACAGTGATGGAGGCCCTAGTCATCTATCGGATTTACATGGGCTTCGAGATTGACCTTTCCTACATCATACAACAGGTTATGCTGGACTTGGTTCTGCGGCCTAGCATGCGGAATCTTTGCTATGGGAGGTTACTGACTTTGATCTTCAGGCATTTCGGGGTCGGTTTCGAGGATACACCCGGTGGACACTTGGTCCACGAGGATATGTCATAGGGACTAGGATGATACGTCGGATGGGACCGACACGAGACAGAGAGATCTCTTGGTCCGAGGGTGAGGAGGATGATGAGACGAGAGGATGAGCGGGAGTCGAGAGGATGGTGGAGAGGATATCGGTCCTGACAGTGATGATGATCAGGCCGGAGATGATACTGAGATGCACGAGACAGTGCCGGAGCATCACGATTTCCCTTCCTCGCACTTCGAGACAGGTGGTCCTTCTCATGCGGTTCCAGAGACTTCGGATCTCAGTGCACAGATGAGATCGATGACTTCCATGCTGGAGAGGATGGAGGTCGGGACAGGAGCAGCTATATGAGAGGATGGAGTCACGACAGGATAGGATTGAGCATCAGGTGACTCAGCTTTCAGAGGAGTTCCGAGCTTACAGAGATCAGAGGAGATCACCTAGATAGACTGTACTAGGATTTTCATTTATGCTTTTTAGATGTAGTTGTAAAACTTTTCTTAAAGTTAATGAAGTTCTCCCTGTTTCACTTTATTATTGTGTATTATGCACCTTTCTTTTATTGCATTAAGTGACAATTGTTTAAGTATAATTATTGTGCATTATTCAGAATTATCCAGTTATGCTTCATTAATAGTTTCTAGTCCAAGTGTTCTATTATTCACTTCTAAGAGTAGATGAGTCACTTCTGGATCTATGACTCAGGAATGTTCTATTACTGTTTTTTGTGGTTAGGATTTCCTTGATCTTTGGGCTCTGATACCATTCTGTCACATCCTCCCAGCCGGTACCCTAAGCGGCATACCCGAGAGTGTGATCCACAGCCCCTAAGATCAAGTATCGAGGAAATCATCCTCCCACATATGCAATAACATAATCATGAACATAAATAAATCAAGGTTTAATATTATAAACAAGGTTCAAAACAAGAAATGAACAATCAGAATAATCAGAGTGCGGAAAGATACCAGATATCCAATGATATCAAAAAGGAGTGAAGTGAGGTGGAAACTCACTTTACCAAAATAGCGGAACGTAGTATAAAAATCAAAAGGGATTACAACTGAAACAAATGTACTAATAAATAAACTAAGATCAAGCGTCTTCAAGTTTATAGATAACGTCTTCATAAGTATGGACTTCATCAATCCAATGAATCCGTTCTAACTCTATGCCGTTCTCAAAAGTAGTACGCAGCTTGATCCGCCGGGGGATCATCAAAGTAATCTTGATCGTTGCCAGCACTTTGCGTGTAATACGCTTCATCAGCTTGTGCTTCGTTGTACTGCTCGTCATAGTATTCTGTACCTGCAGGATAATCTAACAAAAAGAAATATACAACAGGAATGAGTTTCGAAGAAACTCAGTAAGGTAGTTAATCCATAACATCATAGATAACATGTGGCAAAACATAACATGATGCAATGCGGTATGAAACAAGTAATGTATGTATGCATCTAACTCTATGTATGCTTTGGTCTCTATGGCAGACATGCTTTAAGTCATAGCACCGTACTTCTTTGGGTAGGTCACGCATACGGCTCCTATTGGTAGTGGGTCCGGGCATCCCTCTCGGACAAACCATGGTAGGGGGTTAAGTCAACACACTCTCTCACAACCATTTGGCATAAGTACCGGCGCATGTCAGGGAAAAGCCTAGCCCAATGCAAGTCATCTACTTAGTTACATCAAGTCAGTTCCAGATACTTCCATTCCTCCCCTCTCGGGATCCTTTCCGGTATCCTTCACACTAGAGTCACGGATATTACTCACCTGGACTCATCAACCCTATTGGTTATCCACATATGGTAAACGGGAAGCTCTCATGTCCTCTCACGGATATAACTCACCGGTCTCGAGCGCCCATGAGCCCAAGTCTAGCCATATGCAACCCTCCAATAAATGGCCCCCACAATGTGATTCCCGTCCTCTCACGGATATAACTCACCGGTCTTGAGTGCCCGTGAATCCCCATTGCTACCACGGGTCGTTCGGTCTCAATACCCTTCCGAATCGGGTCTGATATAACAGGGGTATATCCTAGCCAAACACTACTAGACATCCCTAGGTATGACAACCATTGATTCGGGAAAGTGTCGATGGGCAACCCCGGAAACATCCCATACTATTTCCGATAATGTCCAAGGACAGAAGTGTCAAAAGGACACTTCCCAATCCCAAACCAAACTTAAGCAAACACATTCTCGAGATCGGTCATGACATACACAACCAGTAGTTCATCATATAAAAGAGAATGTAAAAGCAACATCAGATTAAGCAGTAATAAGTAATTCATATAACATAAACAATGAAAAGATGATATAATTAAGTGCTACTGTTCCCACGAGTAGGAGATCAGAATTAAAATACAATAACAGTAGGTAATCTCATAGTTTCATAAAGTAGAAACCGAGAGAACAAGCAATCTATGTAGTTAAGGAATCAACTGTCCTTACCTTCTAACTTGAATGGAATCTTAAAGAATCAAGTATGATCTTGACAAAACTTGAGAAGACAGTCCTAAACAAGTGCACACAACATGTTAGGAAAGATGCATAAAGGAAAAGATCATAAATCAATCGAAACGAGACCAAGATTGAGGTTGTTTGTACTCATTGGTCGATTGATTGGTCTGCTGGACCAGTCGACCAATGAGTCGACCAATGCGACAATGGGCTTTGCAAGAATCCGAATTTTGAGAATCCAGAACCGAATTCGATGGTTCAAAAGGGTACAATTAAGAGGGGAATTATCATGGTAGTATTCTAGGGTATAGAGGATATCAAACCATAACTCAAAACAGTTCTCAAGTTACAACCTAGAAATCATGAGGTTAACCTGATTAGGGTTATCATAGGTTAGGAGGGAGAAAAAAATAGAAAGATTAAAGATAATGAACTAGGATATGAAAGAATTCAGATCTAGTAAAGGAAACATAATAATTGGGTTACCATGATTAAACTAGAGGTTCTTGATCTTACCCAAGAATTAGGGTTTTACCCTTTTTGGTTCCCTCGGAAAATAATTGTGAGATCTGAATGAACAAAGACAAATCAAAACAGGAAAGTATAGATGATTAAATTTTAGGTTAACACAATATTACTCAAGAAGATTTTCCTTCACAAGGGAGGTTACCAAAAGTTTTCCAGACAATCACACAGGTTGGGGTTTCAAAGAATTAGGGTTAGGTTTTCAAGAATTCAATAAGTAGGGTTTAAGAACATGATGATGATCATGAGTCTTAAAGAATAGGGTGAGATCAGAGAATTGATGATTACAAGAATGCTTCATCACCTTTCTGATCTCGATGAAAACATAATAAAAGAACGAAAATCAGAGATAGAAGAGAGAGTGGTTGAGATCATACCTTTGTCGTAGAAAGATGAAGAATTCTTCAAGTCTTTGAAAGAGATCACCAAAGAATGCAAGGGAATGGGTTAGATTAGGGTTCTAACTCGTTCCAGAGGCTTAGGAGGCAGATGAGGCGGAGTATTCCCGAGATTAGACTTAAATAGAAGTGACATGATTCAAATTTCAAAAACAGAATCAATTGGTCGATTGATTGGTCGATTGATCCAATCGACCAATGAGTCGACCAATCAAGACAACAACTTCAAAACAGGGATTTGAAGGCTCAGATCAAGTCCAAACATCAAGGGGTTTTGCACACCTCTAGAGTGCCATACCTAGGAGTTAGAAATGCCTTTGAATCAATACAGAGACCACTCCAAGACCATCAACTAATCCAATCTTCATCCGGGTGCGGTTTCCACCATTGGAACACTAGCATCAACACTCATGGATTCCAATCCAGCCATCAATTCTTCAACGAAATGGCCCAAAGATGACTTCTTGCCTTACTTCGGGTCACTGGACCTACAATAAATAGAGTTTCCCCTCTGTCTTCGCCCTGTTTACCCCCACCCCTCCCCACCCCCCCCCCCCCACCCTTACAATTTTATTTTAGTTTTTATTTTATTTTTAAGAAGGGGGGAGCCCCCCCCACCCCCCCCCCACCCCCCCCCCCCCCCCCCCCACCCCCACCCCCCCCCACCCCCCCGAGAACTGGAGCGGGTCCGGAACCAAACCCCCAACCCCCACCCCCCCCCCCCCCCCCCCCTCCCCCCCCTAAACCCGCCCCCCTCGGCCCCCCCGGCTCCCCGAAAGCCGGTGTTGTTCAGAGATGTCCGGAATGAAGGTAAGATCTCCCCCATCTCTTATTTAGGGCTAGGTTGGCCTTGGGTATCAACCCCCTAGTAAAAGCACCCTTGTATGGCAAATTACATGGGGGCGGTTACTAGTGGCGGTCGCTTAACCTAATCGACCGGCCCAAGCAACCGCCCGGTCTGTTTTCGGGGATTTTGCCCTATTTTGCCCCCTAACTTCTATAAAAGGCAACCTCCGTCTAATTAACGAATACTTTATTCGTGGTTGCTTATTTGGGTGGTTAGACGGCTGCGGGAAAGATCCGAAAGAGTCTCTGGAGTACTGACAGTGACTTGGAAGATCAGTTCTTTTCTTCTCTGACTCTCTGGCGTGAGGTATTGAACTAACCCTTCATTCTTTACTCTCTTTTTCCGTTAGATTGGTTTTACCCTTTTTCCCTCGTCTTTGTGATTACCCCCTTGGATATTTTAACTCTCTTTTTAATCTACTTGAGATGGAATAACCGTAAACGGATCCCTGATTCCGTGAGATGGTTAATCAAAATCAAGGGGAGGGTTATGGGTAATCTATTGATGGTAATGGTTAATTTTCTCTCACCCTTTTGGCTTAGGGAGTGTTTAATGCGAGACTTAGGTCAAGATTACTTGAAATCCGGATTGAAATTGATTAATTAGAAGCCTGAGTTTCGGATTGAAACTCAGTGTTTTTTGGGCGGTCACTAGTGGCGGTCGCTTAACCTAAGCGACCGGCACAAGCGACCGACTGGTAAACAGTGACCAATTGGATTTCGGTTCTGATTCAAATTGATTCATGTGACTTATATATTCTAATAACCCTGTGTTTAGGTGATTCTTGTTTAAAAGAAAAGTCTACTAATAGTTCTTGGATTCCATTTTATGGACATTTCAGTTATATGCAAGTAAGGACAGTCTATCTTATCTATCTACATATACTTGAACATGTTAATCTGATAGTTGTTAGTCTTAATTTCTATTGTTATATGCTGCTATAGTTGTATTTAATTCTAATATACTACTGCTGTTTGCCTTGATTTCATAATTACCTGGTGAATTGTGAATGTTATATGATTATGGTAATTGGTATATGGTTATGATAGTTGGGGTGTTCCTTTTGGGATATCTTGGCTGATGATATCAGAAGGCTGTGGAATGGGACACATGCCTGCTGATACCTTCAGCACTATCATGATTAATTGATGACATTATTAGGATGAGTCTAGATTGCATGGCTAGGTACCCCACATGCTACTACCCTTTCGGTAGGGGGATTAAAACTGAGTGACCCGTGATGACAGTGATGTGACTTGGTGGTCCACTGTTAGTCATATAAATGGTAGGGTTGCATATGTTAGGGTTGGGCTCATGGATGTCCAAGGACCGGACCGGGTGTCGTGAGGAATCATGAGAGCATCCGCCCCAATAATATGTGGATAACCATAGGGTTAAGGAGTGGAGTCCAACAGAGGTAGTCAGTCCGTGAGGATTCTTACTCCTAGGTTGCGAAGGATACTGAACCGAGTTGGTTGGTGCCATAGGGGATGTATCTGGACTTCATGTAGACATGTAACCATTATGACCTTGCATTGGATTAGAAACCCCGACGTGCGCCAGCTCATTAACAATGGTCGAGGTGAGAGAGTGTGGACTTAACCCCTAACCATGGTTTGTGTGAAACCCAGCCCTAACCTTGACGCGGAAAAACCCTGTTGTTTGTAGGACCGACAACTCGAAGTAAAGCAAGAATTCAGCTTTGGGCCATCCCAGTGGAGGACCTGGTGTCTGGCTTTGAATCCATGAGTGTTGATGACAATTTCTATTTATGGAAACTGAATCTTGATGAAGATCGGATTAGTTGATGGACTTGGAGTGTTCTCTATCATGGTTTGAAGGCATTTCTACCTATTAGGTAAGTCACTTGGTGTGTGTGCAAAACCCCTTTATGTTTGGTTTTGATTTGGGCCTTCAATTCCTTGTTTTGAACTTGTTGAACTAATTGGTCGACTCATTGGTCGACTGGACCAGTCGACCAATCCAATCGACCAATGGGTTCTGTCTTTGGTAATTAGGTCTTGCTTGCTCTATTTAAGTCCAATCTCGAGTGTACTTCGTATTTTCTGCCTCCAACCTCTTTGGAACGAACCAAAGACCTCTACAAGTCATCTCCCTTGAGCTCTTGGTGTTTATCTTGACGGATCTTCGTCAAAAATCGTGTTCTTATACAAAAAGGTATGTTTACACTCTCTTCTTCTTCTTCATCCTTGTTTTCTTTCCTTTTTGAGTTGAGACAGTAGAGGAGATGCTGCATTCTCTGTTCCAAACATCTCTGAACTTATCTCTCATGATCTTCCTAAGGATTAATGGCTAAAGCAATGTCCGTAATCATGATCATTGCAAGCTTTTGAAGGAACCATGATCTAAATCATGATCTTGTCTTCGTTTGTCTTTGATTTAAATTCTGATCTTCTTAGATCTATTTTACTGATCATATTAGTAGTCAATCGCTGTGTTTTCCTTACATGATCCATGATCTATCAATCTCTAGTTGTTTCTCCTCTATCATACCATGCTTTCTTCAAGTATCATGACTGATACATCTATGGTAAGTTTTGTTTCCTTATTTAGATTCAGGTTCTTAGATCTATTTCTTGAAGATCTATGTATGCCTTCTATGATATCTTTATCAAAATCAATGGTTCATTCTCCTATTGTTCTTGTTTATGATTTGTATTTTTAATTCTTCAAGAACCATGATTAATCTAATTATGGTAACTTTTATTTCCTAATTTGATACTCTAAAACTTGATTCGATTGATGTTTTGAAGTCCTCTTTATGTTAGGATACTACCAATGTAGTTTACCCCTTGTTTAGTACCCTTTTGAACCACCAAATTCAGTTCTTTATTCTTAAAACTCTGATTTTGTAGGCCACTGTCTCTATTGGTCGACTGGGACATTAGACCAATCCAATCGACCAATGAGTACAACAACTCCAGATTTGGTCTGTTTTGGATGTTTTGATATCTTTTCTTTTAGAGATCTTTCCTAATATGTTGTATACACTTGTCTAGGACCTTCTCAAGTTTGTCAAGGTCTTCCTTGAATTCTTAAGATTCCTTTGCAAGTTATAAAAGGTAAGGATGGTTATTCCTTAACAACATAAATTGTATATCTTAGTTTCTATATTTGAATCTTGTTAGTTTATTTCCTTAATTAGATTCTTACAATGTTATACTACTGTTGTACTGTCTTGATATCAGTAGCATTACTTGTTTATATTAAATAGACTGATGTATGATTTACTTACCAGTTTTATACAAGTTGAATGTTATTGTTGATTTCTTTCCATATATGAAGTTACCATATATGTGAGGTTATGGATTGATGCTTGTGTATGCTTAAGTATGGTTTGGAAAGGGGAGGTGTCCTCTTGACACTTCTGTCCTAGGACTACTACGGGAATATTATGGGATGTTTCCGGAGATGCCCTTTAGACACCTTCCTAAACTGTTGGATGACATATTTAGGACTGTCTAGTGGTGTTTGGTTAGGATGTCCCATTATGTCAGACCCTAATCGGAAGGGTATTGAGACCGAATGACCCGTGGTAGCAATGGGGATTCATGGGCGCTCAAGATCGGTAACCAACCCGTAAGAGGACAGGAATCACAGTGTGGGGGCCATTTATAGGTAGGATTGCATATGGATAGACTTGGGCTCACGGGCACTTAAGACCGGTAACCAACCCGTGAGAGGACGTGAGAGCTTCCCGTTTACCATATGTGGATGACCTATAGGGTTGATGAGTCCGTAGTCAGGGACTATGAGGACTCTAGTGTGAAGGATACCGGAAAGGATCGCCAGGGGCGAGGAATGGACGTATCTGGATCTGACTTGATGTAACTGAGTAGGAGACTTGCATTTGGCTAGGCTTGACCCTGACATGCGCCAGTACTTAAACCAATGGTGATGTGAGAGAGTGGTGACTTAAACCCCAGCCATGGAATGTCCCGAGGGATGCCGGACCCACTACCAAAAGGCGTTGTGTGATGAGACCTTCCCAAAGAAGTATGGTGCTATGACTTAAAGCATGTCTGCCAATAGAGATCAGCATACATAGAGTTAGATTCATACATTCATTGTTTGTCTCATACCATATTGCATTTATGTTTGTTTTGAAATCCTGCCATTTATGTTATTACGGTTTAACTGCCTTACTGAGTTTCTTTGAAACTCATTCATTTTGTACAATGTTTTGTTATATTATTCTACAGGTTCTGAGTATCATGACTGCTCGTATGAAGAAGCGCAAGGAGAAGAGGCATATCTCCAGGAAGGTGATTGCGGTTACGACAATTACATTGAAGATTCCGCGGGTGGTTATGCTCCGTACGATGCTTAGTCCGACCATAGAGTGGAAGCGCCCTTGTGCCATTTTTGAGATTTATACTTATAGAGACGTTGTCTATAAGATTGAGAACAATTTAGTTACCTATTGTACCTGCTATTGGGATTAGATTTTATCTTGTTCCTTTTCTTTTAGAACTACTTTTCCGCTGGTTGTAGAGTGGGATTCCGCCTCACTTTACTTATTGATTTAGACATTCTGATTATCTTTCGTACTCTGATCATATACATGGTGTATTCTTTCCTTATTTGGATCTTTGGTTTATCTGTTGCACATCGATTATTATTGTTCATGATTATGTTATTGTTTATGTGGGAGGTTGATTACTCGATACCTGATCTTTAGGGCTGTGGATCACACTCTCGAGTATGTCAGTTAGGGTACCGGCTGGGAGGATGTGACAGTTTGTGAGCCAGGTGTGGAATTTCCCTTTTTCCCTGGATCCCTACAGAAGTAACCAGTCCTTGCCGGATCAGAGTGATGAGACTTACCCAGAGGAGGGCTGGTGTTTATTCTTAAAGTATGTCAACTGTTAGAGACTTGCATAGTTAGAAATCATAGCATCATTCATATTTTGCATTCATTCATATTACTGTTGTATCATGGCATTTTTGGATGATGGATGAGATATATGATTGTTTCTTACTGAGTTCTTTAGAATTCATTCCTTTATTCTTTGTATGTTTTTAGCCTATACAGAAGAAGGATTTATATCTGAAGATGGGCTGGTTTCCTATGAAGGAACCATCCCGTTTGAAGAAGATGTGGCACCGCCAGTGGGAGATGGAAATAGCATGTGCGGGAGTTCCTGCGGGTGCATGGAGTGCGCTTATCGCACCGGTTGATGGTCAGAGGCAAAAGGTGGTCAGGCAGTTCGCACAGAGACTGGAGAAGAATTGGAGGACTCTTCACCTTGTTAAACTGGAGTCTAAGTTCATTGACTTAGAAAAACAAACTGGAAAGAAACTGATATAAATACTTTTGAATTATTCCGCTGCCCTCATTTTTGTTTATCCTTTATTCTTTATTTCTTTCCTTTGATATTGGAGTATTTTGGATTCCTGTAACTCATTTAATTCAATTATTGAATATTCTTTACTCTTGATTATCTATATTGTCTTAAATATTGTTGATAGACTAAAACCTTGGATCTTGTGACGGATCGCACCCGCGGGTTGTCGGGCGGGTAACCGAGACCGACGGGTGGGGTGTGACAACAATAGTAATAAAATCAAAGTACAGGGGGCCAATAGTAATTATCCCTATTATTCATTTGGCAAGTGACATAGAGGTTTATTTTAAAAACATCATGATAGAAAATCAAATTTGTAAGAATTGGTACTTTCTGATACCTGTGGTTCAATTGTGGTTTCATCGTTAGGAGACAATAGATATTTTATTACTTTCATTAATGATGCTTTACGAAAGGTGTGATTGTTTTTGTTGAAATCTAAACACCATGCATTTAATTATTTTCAGCAGTTCCATGTTCTGGTTGAAAGAGAAGTAGTGAAGCTTTTGGAAAGTCTTTGCATTGATAATGGAGGAGAGTACAGTTCAAAAGAGTTTGACAACTATTGTTCTAGATATGACATAAAAAAATGAGAAAATAGTTCCTAGAATGCCTCAATACAATGGGGGGGGGGGGAGTAGAGAGGTACAATTGGACCATTCTTGAGAAAATGAGATGCATATTGAAAATGACTTACTTGCCAAAATCGTTAGCCGACATTACTTGTCACACCCCACCCAACCGAATTTGGACTTATCCAAATACCCATGGGGGTGATACATACTATGGAATCTATGTTCACGGCCAATCCATAACAACACAATACCAGTCATCCTTCAAAGATAAACAAAGTCATAATCAGAGTTAAAAAGGAAAGTTAGAGTTATTACAACGGAAGTCTTAATGTTATCGAAAAAGTGTTTAAGAAGGTAAGTAACACCCTTGTCTAACAAATAGATAGAGAATATAACTAATTTTAATCAAGGCAACTACATCTCTAAATGGTATCTCTAAAGGCTTAGAATGGCTGGACTCTATAGGAGCATTTTGAGCAGGGACATGATTCTCCATGCACCTCGGTGTCCTTGCCCCTCGGTTCCTCTTAGGATTCCACCAACGATGAACTCTCCAAGTAACTGGGGTCCTCATAACCTATAACTGTGAAATCTAGCCCTATCCTAACCCTGACCCTGACCTGGAACCTTTGATGTTTGTAGGTCCGAAGACCCGGAGTGGAAGAAGGAAAGACTTGTGGGCCCTCTCAGTTGAAGATTTGGTGCTAGATTCTGAGCCCATGGACATTGACTGTCACATCCACCCAGCCGGTACCCCATTAGGCATACCCGAGTATGTGATCCACAGTCCCGAAGATCAAGTATCGAGCAACCATGCCTCCCACATACGCGATAACACAATCATGAACAATAATAATCACGGTTTAAGCATGTAATGAAGAAGCATGAATAAGATAAAATAGATAATCAGAGTGTGGAATAAAGATGATACCAAGATATATATAATCCGAAAGAAAGAGAGAGAGTGATCAAAAGTCACTTCCTCACATGGCAACGGAAAGTAGCTAATTCAAGTTAAGTTTACAAAACCAAAATCTAAGGAGTATATCGAGAAAGTTAAGTTACAGATCCGGTCTTAATAAGAATTCAAAATGTAACATTAAACAAATGTTTCACCAGTCACATAAAACACATCCTCATAGGTGTAGATGTCCGAAGTCCAGTATAGCTGCTCCAACACCAGTGTCGGGCTAATCCTGGTGTGCAGCATAGTCCTCTTCGGTACCCTCACAATAATCTTCATAGTAGCCACTACCTTGAGGGTAGTGTGGCTCATCAAAGGTTGCTTCGAAGGACGTGCCATCGGACTCTTCAAAACCTGTAGAATAGTCTAACAAAGCAAATGCACAGAAAGGAATGAGTTCAAAGGAATTCAGCAAGACAGTTAATCCATAATGCATAAACCATATGAAACAAGTCATAACATGATGCAAATGATATGAGACAAATGATGCAGTTATGATTCTAACTCTACATATGCTAGTCTCTATGGTAGACATGCTTTAAGTCATAGCACCATACTTCCTTGGGTAAGTCTTAAATCACTCTTCCCTCAACCATCTAGGTATCTTGGGTTCTCCAGTGTGAATTGGGTCCTGCATCCATCTCGGACAATTCCATGGCTGGGGTTTAGGTCACCACTCTCTCACATCACCATTGGTATTAGTATTGGCGCATGTCACGGTAAAGCCTAGCCCAATGCAAGTCATCTACTCAGTCATACCATGTTAGATCTAGATACGTCCATTCCTTGCCCCGGGCGATCCTTTCCGGTATCCTTCACACTAGAGTCACGGAGTCACGGATATTACTCACCGGACTCATCAACTCCATTGGTTATCCACAAATAGTAGACGGGAAGCTCTCATGTCCCCTCACGAATATGACTCACCGATCTTCGAGTGCTCGTGAGCCCAAGTCTGACTATTTGCAACCCTACCAACAATGGCCCCTTTCGGGTATCCGTAATATGATCTATGTCCTCTCACGGGTTGGTTACCGGTCTTGAGTGCCCATCGAACCATACTACTACCACTGGTCGTTCGGTCTCATTACCCTTCTGATTCGGGTCTGATATGACAAGGACATCCTAGCCATACACCTAGACAAGTCCTATATATGTCATCCAATAATCCGGGAAAGCATCGATGGACACCTTCGGAGAACATCCCATACTATTCCCTCCGATGTCCAAGGACAGAAATGTCAGTAGGACATTCCTTAATCCCAAATTATACTTATCCAATCACATTCTCAATTCATCATATCACACATACATGATACATCATCATATTGAAAGTCATATAATAACATCACATAATCCAATTGTAATGTAAATAACAATAATTAAATAGACATGATATACAAGAGTAATTAAACATGTTATTACTGTTAAAAGACAACTACAGTAGTCATATGATGTCTAAATAGAATTGATAAGAAATGCATATCAAGTTGCCAATCATCATTGAATAAGCACATAGTCCATGTCATATGGGTATAACTGTCCTTAACTTAATTGAATCGGGAATAATAACAAATACCATTTAGAATAGTCCCCAACTTAGTGTTTGAATCCTAGACAACATATAAGCAACATTAGAGAAGGAAACAATCAAATTGGAGATCAAACGAAGTGAAACAAGCAAGAGTTGAGTTGCTGCTTTCCTTTGGTTGACTGATTAGTCAACTGACCAGTCGACCAAGCAGTTGACCAAGAGGATCAGTAACGGGCAACATAGGGAAATTGGGCCCGAAACCGATCTTCCGGGTCTCGGATCCATCTGAAATTTGGAGGGAATGATCATAGCAATATAAGGACACTATACAATGAAAATTATCATGATACAATGGTCCAATTAGGAATACCCAAATTGAAACCCTATGTTCCATATGCTAAACATCAATAATTGAAATGGGATTTGTTACAATGGCAAGGAATGATGGGGAATTAGCTAAGGAAGTGATAAGAACTATACTAGAATCATAAATCAATAGTAAATCAGACCTAGCATGCATCTACACATCAGTTTAGATTGATAAGACAAGTTGGAATGACAAGAATCATAGAAATGCAATGCTATTAATCGTATTGAAAGCATAGCATAGCAAGAATGAAAAGAAATTAATGGAGATGAAAGGGAAACACATGGCTAAGTGTTTGCAAGGTTGTAGCACTTCAGCCATAGTCTCAATAGTGAGAAAGAGTGGAGGAAAGAGTAGATTAGAGAATGAGAGAGGAATCATACCTTGAGGAAGTGAATGTGGGGGAATGTAATGATTAAGACCAAGAATCTTCACCAACTTCAAGAGAGGGCTTTGGGAAGCTCACTCTTCATGCTCTGGAGTGCCAATGATTAGGTTAGGCTTCTATTCACGAGTTCCCAAAAAGTAGGGTTAAAATAATAGAGAATTTTGTGATTTTTGGATTTATTAAATTGTTGGTCGATTGGCCAGTCGACGAAGAAGTCGACCAAGCCTGAACAACAACTTCAGTTAGGAAAATGGAAGGCTAGACTGATCCAAATTGAGTTGGGTTTTCTCCTACAAGTCAATCAACAAGTCTAGAATAGATAAATACCTTCAGAATGAGATCGGAAGTGCATCACGTACTTCAAATATGCTCTCCCCCTTCTAAGTGTAGTTTCTCACTGAACACTGACAGTGTATCCAGGTAAGGGGCATCACTGTCAATATCCATAGGCTCTGAGTCATACACCGAATCTTCGACTATGAGGGCCCACAAGTCTCTTCTTCCACTACTCCGGGTCTTCGGACCTACAAACTCCAATGGATCCAGGTCAGGATCAGGGTTAGGAAAGGGTTGGATTTCACATTGACAGTGATGCCCCTTACTTGAATACATTGTCAGTGTTCAGTGAGAAACTGCACTTAGAAGAAGGGAAGCTTAGTTGAAGTACTTGATGTACTTCTGGTCTTGTTTCGAAGGCATTTCTCTAATCTATACTTCTTGATTGACTTGTAGGAGAAAACCCAACTCAATTTGGATCATTCTGGCATTCCAATTCCCTATTTGAAGATGCTGTCACTGCTTGGTCGATTGACCAGGTTGACCAGTCAGTCGACCAATTGGTTATTAAATACGAAAATTACAAATTTCTTGATTATTTTAAGCCTACTTATTGGGACCTCGTGAATAGAACCCTACCCTAATCATTTGGACTCCAGAGAACGATGAGGGAGCTTCCCAAAGCCATTTCTTGGTAGTTGTGAAGAATCATTGCTTCACTCATTGCATTTCATCTCCAACTTCCTCTCTAAGGTATGTTTTCTCTCTCTTATTCTCCATACTACTCCTTTCTCTTCTCTTTCTTGCTGTTGAGACCATGACTAAGGTGCTGCAACCTTGCAACCACCTAGTCATGTGTTTCCCCTTTCATTTACATTAGTTTCTTTCCATTCTTGCTATGCTATGTTTCCATTTTGATCATTAGCATTGCATTTCTATGATTCTCTTCATTCCAACGTGTTTCCTTGACCTAAACTGATTTGTATATGTATGCTAGGTCTGATTTGTTGTTAGTTTATGATCTTAATTTACTTCTTATCATCCCCTTAGCTAATTCCCCATTGTTCCTTGCTATTGCAACCAATTTCATTTCAATTCTTGATGTTTAGAACCTAGGGTTTCAATTTGGGGATTCCTAATTAGACCATTAGATTAAGTTAATTACTTCCTAGATGGTGTTCTTATATTGTTCCAATCAATCCTTCCAAGTTTCGGATCAATCCGAGCCTAGAAGCTAGGTTTCGGATCAAATTTCACTATTCAGCCCTGCACTGTTCACTTGGTCGACTGAGTCAGTCTACCAGTCAGTAGACCAGTTGAGTACAACAACCTTGTATTTGCTTGATTTGCTCCGTTTGACGTCCGATTTGATCATTTCTTTCTCTGACCTACACTCCTAGGCTGAAAAGCAGGAGTGGGGTAGGGTGTAGGTCTCATAAAACGCCGATCATTACGATCCACCAATCCAGGGTTCCTAGGCTGCCAGGGCCTTTGCACCCGTGCATTCTCCTTCTCAGTTTCTTCCAACTTCTTCGAATTCTGCACCACTTGGGCATAGCTCACTATAGGCTGGATAGTGAGGTAAGCTTTAATGGCAGGGCGCAATCCTTTAAAGAATTTCTTTGCTTTGGCGAGATCAAGCTTCAGAGAATCAGGAGCAAAGAAATGAAGCTCCTCAAACTTCTGTTGGTACTCCAACACAAGAAAAGATCCTTGTGTAAGAACCATAAACTCAGATTCCTTAGCATCTTTCACCACCTCAGGGAAATAATTCATGCAGAAAGCTTCCTTAAACAACTCCCAAGTTACAACACCTGCATGCAAATCTTCCAAAACAGGCCGAATGGAGGTCCACCAAGCGTCAGCTTCATGTTGCAACTTCTGCTCAGCAAACAGAATCTTTTGAGCTTCAGAACATTGCAGATGTCGAAAAGCCTTATCTAACTGATGATGCTATTTGTTAGGAAACAAGGGGTCCTTGGTAACTCTAGTGAAGCTGGGCACTTGCATCTTCAGGAAACTCTCCATCAGACGAGTATGAGGAGTTCCAGCTAAACCTCTCGCATTCAGAACTGCGGCATGAGGATTCACATTAGCACCAACACGAGTTTCATTATGCAGAGTCATGAAACCCGTCAGGATCTGGTTAAATTGGGCTGCTTGCTACTGCATCATGTTGCCCATGATATTGGCAATATCACGAAAGCTTCCAACATTCGGGGCACTGGGTAGTCATGGGTACCCTGATTATCATTGTTGGTCTGCTGATCATGACCACCATTGGGTATCTCACCACTTCCATGAGGTATCTCATCATGACCACCATTGCTACTAGATCCACCACGTCCACTTCTCAGAGTAACCATTCTGCAAAAACTTAAAACATCAAAAACACCGAATTTTGAAGTTTCATCATAATCCACAAGTCCAAATGATTTGAAAATTTAAATCATGCTTAAATACATCCATTTAGTCATCAAACAATAATCATAGGACAAAATCACATCTTCCAAGAATTCAGCAGAAAATGAGGTCACTGTGTCCATTGGTCGATTGATTCGCATTTTAAGCCTCATTTCCTCATTCTAACTTCATTCAAACCACTTCAAAACGTGAGAGAGCTCTAGGGAAAGTCTTCTAAGGTTCTTCCAAGTGTTCTTGAGGTGTTTTAGTGCTTCAACAACAACACTACATCACACATTCAACACATACAAGGTAAATCTCTCATTTCTTCCTTCATTTTCATCTTCTCATGCTTGCATTTCAACAAAATCCATGTTTTACTTGTATCCAATGCTAGAAATCATGCTTAGGAATACATAGAAACATATTCCCTAGGTTTTAAACACAATGATATGCATAGACAACAAGTTCTAACACATTCTAGCACTTTCACAACGTTTTCGTACCGAAATCGTTAACTTTAGAAAAAATTCGGTTTCTCACAAACCGCTTGGAGTTTTCGCACGAAATCAAATGCTACATGCTCAAGATGATATTGTAGATATGTCCATATAGTTTGATTTTACCAATTCAAACTTTTCAAAAATCCAATTTTGACCTAGTCAACAAAAATCCCCAAATTCTTCTTGCTGAATTTTCCACTTTTAACCAAGTTTTTGGTCGATTTCCTTCAAATAAACTTCATGACCAAGAAATTCCAAGTATTGTGCACATGCTAGTATCTTCGAATCGAATTTTCCCCAAATTTGAAATTTTCCGAAAAATTACGAAAATACCCTTTTGGTTGAAATCTTGAAATAGCACTAACAAGCAATGTCTTTTGTTTCTTCCACAGACATACACTATGCCGAGAGGAGGACGAGGACGAGGTCGAGGTCGTATCATAGGGGCACTCAGGGGTAGAAGTCAGGTTTTTTCAGAGCCTAGACAGGAGGTTCGGCGACCAGACAGATTTGATACTCCCCAGGCCGAGTTCTTGTACGAGGCCTACTTCAGTTACTGCAGTATCGAGGTTGGACGTCTACTTCACCTTCGATAACTCAGGGTGTTCAGGATTCGACAGAGATTTGACACTATGCAATGGACACATCTCTTTACCGAGGATTTGCCGGTATATCCGGAGCTAGTGAGGTTGTTCTTTAGCAACCTTACATCGACAGACGAGTCTAGAGGTCCACGACATCCTCTTCGGCTAGTCCTCAGGAGCAGGGTTTTTCAGACAGGGATCCGCTTCTCCACGAGATCATTGGCTGAGATCTTGCGGGTTCCTTACTACCCATGGCAGTGAATGTGGATACCTGCGGGGGCAGGGATAGTGTCACGCCCTCCCAGCCGGTACCCTATCTGGCATACCCGAGAGTGTGATCCACAGCCCGAAGATCAGGTATCGAGTGATCAACCTCCCACATAAACAATAACATAATCACGAACAATCATAACAAGAGTGCGGAAGATAAATCATAGATCCAATAAAGAAAGAATGAATCATAAATGAATCAGAATAATAGATATAATCAGAGTATCAAACAGATAAGTAAAGTGAGGCAAAAATCCCACTTTACAACCAGCGGAAAAGTAGCTCTAAAGAATAAACTAGACAAAACCTAATCCCAGTAGCAAGTACATTGGGTAACTAAATTGTTCTCCACTTTATAGACAACATCCTTGTAAGTGTAAATCTCATAAATGGCACAAGGACGCTTCCACTCAATGGTCGGACTAAGCATCGTACGGAGCATAACCACTCGCGGGATCTTGAGTAATTGTGGTAACCGCAATCACCTTCCTGGAGATATGCCTCTTCGCCTTGCGCTTCTTCATAGGGACCGTCATAGTACTCGGTACACTGCAGGATAGTCTAACAACATTGTACAATAAAGGAATGAGTTTCAAAGAAACTCGGTAAAAGCGATTAAAAATCCATAATAACATAAATGGCGAGGATTCCGAACAATCATGAATGCAATATGATATGAGACAAGCAATGAATGAATGAATCTAACTCTATGTATGCTGGTCTCTATTGGCAGACATGCTTTAAGTCATAGCACCGTACTTCTTTAGGAAAGTCCACTCACATCCTCAACCATTTAAGATATCTTGGATTCTCTCACGGATCATTTCACCGGTCTTGAGCAGCCGATTGGTAATGGGTCCTTCATCCCTCGGGACAAACCTTGGCGGGGGTTAAGTCAACACACTCTCTCACAACCATTTGGTATAAGTACTGGGCGCATGTCGGGGTAAAACCTAGCCAAATGCAAGTCTTCTACTTAGTTACATCAAGTCGAGATCCAGATACGTCCATTCCTCGTCCCCCGACGATCCTTTCCGGTATCCTTCACACTAGAGTCCTCATAGTCCCTGACTACGGACTCATCAACCCTATTGATCATCCACATATGGTAAACGGGAAGCTCTCACGTCCTCTCACGGGTTGGTTACCGGTCTTAAGCGCCCGTGAGCCCAAGTCTAACCATATGCAACCCTACCAATAAATGGCCCCCACAATGTGATTCCTGTCCTCTCACGGGTTGGTTACCGGTCTTGAGCGCCCATGAATCCCCATTGCTACCACGGGTCGTTCGGTCTCAATACCCCTCCGATTAGGGTCCGACATAACAGGACATCCTAGCCAAACACTACTAGACAATCCTAGATATGTCATCCAACAGTTTAGGAAGGTGTCCGGAGGGCATCTCCGGAAACATCCCATAATATTCCCGTAGTAGTCCAAGAACAGAAGTGTCAAAAGGACACCTCTCCTTTCCAAACCATACTTAAGCATACACATGCATCAATTCATATCATCACATATATGGTAACTTCATATATGGAAAGAAATCAATAATTACAATCACTTTTATAACATTGGTAAGTAAATCATACATGAATCAATTTAATATGAATAAGTAATGCTACTGTAATCAAAGTTATGCAACAGTAGTATATCATTGTAAGAATCTAATTTAGGAATCATATCTATGATATTCAAATATAGAAACTAGATTCATGCTATCTATGTAATTAAGGAAATAACCATCCTTACCTTTTATAACTCGCAAAGGAATCCTAAGAAATCAAGTAAGATCTCGGCAAACTTGAGAAGAAGGTCCTAAACAAGTATATACAACATATTAGGAAAGATCCCCTCCCACTGAAAAGATACCAAAACATCCAACATAGACCAATTCTGGAGTTGTTGTACTCATTGGTCGAGTGGATTGGTCGACTGGTCCAGTCGACCAATCAGTCGACCAATGCAGATAGTAGCCAAAAAAAACAGAGTTTTAAGATATGAAATCCGAATTTGGTGGTTCAAAAGGGTACTAATCAAGGGGTAGACTACATCAGTAGTATTCTAACATATAGGGGACCTCAAAACACTAATCCAATCAAGATATCAAGATCCAAATTAGGAAACAAAAAGTTACCATAATTAAATCAACCATGGATCTTGATGAATTTGAAATAGAAAACAAAGACAAGAACAATAGGAGGATGGATCATTGCTTCAGGTAAAGGTTTCATGAAAACATACTTAGATCTTCATGGAATAAGGCTTAGAAGCATAAATCTAAATAAGGAAATAAAACCTACCATATATGTAACCACCATGCATCATGAAGAACACATAGTAAGGTAGAAGAGAACACTAGAGATCTATAGATTATGGATCATGGAAGGAAAACACAGTAATTAACTACTAACATGATCAACATAGAAGATCCAAAGAGATCAGAATTCAGATTAGGAGTTTAACAAAGATTAGATCATGGTTTGATCATGATTCCTTCAAAAGCTTGCAATGATCATGGTTAAGATCATTGTTCTAGCCTCAAATCCTTAGGATGATCATGAGAACATGTTCGAGAGATGTTTGCAACAGAGAATGCAGCATCTCTTCTCTGTCTCAACTCAAAAAGGAAAGAAAAACAAAGATGGAGGAGAAGAAGAGAGAGTAGACATACCTTTTGATGCAAAAAGAAGAGTTTCGACGAAGATCCGTCAAGAAAACACCAAGGATGCAAGAGAGATGACTTGCAGAGGTCTTTGGTTAGTTCCAGAGAGTTTGGAGGCAGCAAATACGAAGTGGACTCGAGATTGGACTTAAATAGAGCAAGAACAACCTAATTGCCAAAGACAGCACTCATTGGTCGAGTGGATTGGTCGATGGTCGCAGTCGACCAATCGATCGACCAATGCTTGAGCTACAAGACCAAAACGAGGGAATTGAAGGTCCAGATCAAATCCAATCCTAAAGGGGTTTTGCACACAAGTCAAGTGACTTACCTAATAGGTAGAAATGCCTTCAAACCAAGATAGAGAGCACTCCAAGTCCATCAACTAATCAGATCTTCATCAGGATTCAGTTTCCATAAATAGAACCTCATCATCAACTTTCATGGATTCAAAGCCAGACACCAAGTCCTCTACTGGGATGGCCCAAAGCTGACTTCTTACTTTACTTCGGGTCATTGGACCTACAAATAACAAGGTTTCCGGGTCAAGGTTAGGGCTGGGTTTTACAGATAGACAGCTACTTGATGCCGTACGAGTTGCACGAGATATGCTCTACACTATGGGATGATCGCCGGTGCCACACTCCGTGGAACAGCTGGCGGATGACAGATTCAGCATGGATTATCGGTCGCATTGTCGGCCGAAACATTATGCCGAAGGCTGGACATCACCATCGGGACACAGTGATGGAGGACTTGGTCATCTACCGCATTTACATGGGCTTCGAGATAGACCTTTCCTACATCATTCAGCAGGTCATGCTGGATTTGGTTCTGCGGCCTAGTATGCAGAACCTTTGCTATGGGAGGCTACTGACTTTGATCTTCCGGCACTCAGGAGTGAGTTTCGAGGATACACCAGTGGACACAGGTTCACTGGGATACACGATCGGGACTAGGACTATTCGACAGATGAGGCTCACACAGAAGGTGAGATCTCCCAGTCCAGAGGGTGAGGAGGATGAGGAGACAGAGGAGGAGGAGGAGTCTGAGGATGGAGGAGAGGATGTCGGTTCTGATAGAGATGATCAGGCCGGAGATGATACAGAGATGCACGAGGCTGAACCAGAGCATCACGAGATTCCTCCTTCATCACACTTCGAGACAGGTGGTCCATCCCATGTAGTTCCAGAGACTTCAGATCTCGGTGCACAGATGAGATCGATGACTTCCATGCTGGAGAGGATGGAGGTCAGACAGGAGCAGATGTATGAGAGGATGGAGTCACGACAGGATAGGATAGAGTATCAGGTGACTCAGCTAGCAGAGGACTTCAGAGCTTTCAGAGATCAGAGGAGATTACCTAGATAGATTGTACTTTAGGATTTCCATTTATGCATTATTTGATGCAATCGTTGTAAAAACTTTTGAAATTAATGAAGTTCACCTTGTTTCGCTTTATTATTGTGTATTATGCGCTTTTCTTTTATTGCATTAAGTGACATTTGTTTAAGTATAATTATGGTAAGTTATTTAGAAATATTCAGTTATGCTTCATTGGTTAAGTTTTTAATCCAAGTGTTCTATTATTCACTTCTAAGAGTAGAGGAGTCATTTCAGATCTATGACTCAGGAATGTTCTGTTATTGTTTTTTGTGGTTAGGATTTCCTTGAACTTTGGGCTTTGATACCACTCTGTCACATCCACCTAGCCGGTACCCTACATGGCATACTCGAGTGTGTGATCCACAGCCCCGAAGACCAAGTATCAAGGTAATCAACCTCCCACACAGACAATAGCATAATAATGAACAATAATAATCAATGTGCAAAAGATAAACAAAAGATCCAAATAAGGAAATAATAAATCATATATAATTAGAGTACGAAAGACAATCAGAATGTCAAATCAATAAGTAAAGTGAGGCAGAATCCCACTCTACAACCAACGGAAAGTAGATCGCAAATCAAAAGAAAAGTTACATCTGTTTCTAAGATAAGAAAGAAATAACAAACTAAACTAAAGTCTATTCTATCTTATAAAGAACGTCCTCATAAACATAGACTTCATCAATGACGCTCAGACGTTCCCACTCCACAGTAGGGCTAATCCTGGTAACAAGCAAAACCACTTGAGGAATCCTAATGTAATCTTCATGGTTGCCAGCACCTTGCGTGAAGTACGCCTCTTCAGTTTGTGCTTCCTCATATTGACTTTCATAGTCATCAGTACCTGTAGAGTAATCTAACAAAACATTGCACAAAAGGAATGAGTTTCAAAGAAACCCAGTAAGACAGTTAATCCATAACAACATAAATGGCATGATTTCAAAGCAAAGTAAAATGCTATATGATATGAAACACATGATGCAATATGATTCTAACTCTATGTATGCTAGTCTCTATTGGTAGACATGCTTTAAGTTATAGCACCGTACTTCTTTAGGAAGGTCTCATCACAAAATGCCTTTTGGTAGTGGGTCTGGCATCCCTCGGGACATTCCATGGCTGGGGGTATAGGTCACCACTCTCTCACATCACCATTGGTCTAAGTACTGGCGCATGTCAGGGTCAAAGCCTAGCCAAATGCAAGTCTCCTACTTAGTTACATCAAGTCAGATCCGAGATACGTCCATTCCTCGCCCCTGGCGATCTTTTCTGGTATCCTTCACACTAGAGTCCTCATAGTCCCTGACTATGGACTCATCAACCCTATAGGTCATCCACATATGGTAAACGGGAAGGTCTCACGTCCCCTCACGGGTTGGTTACCGGTCTTGAGCGCCCATGAGCCCAAGTCTATCCATATGCAACCCTACCAATGAATGGCCCCCACAATGTGATTCCTATCCTCTCACGAGTTGGTTACCGGTCTTGAGCGCCCATGAATCCCCAATGCTACCACGGGTCGTTCGGTCTCAATACCCCTTCGATTAGGGTTTGACATAACGGGGCATCCTAGCCAAACACTACTAGACAGTCCTAAATATGTCATCCAACAGTTTAGGAAGGTGTCCAGAGGGCATCTCCGAAAACATCCCATAATATTCCAGTAGTTGTCCAAGGACAGAAGTGTCAAAAGGACACCTCTCCTTTCCAAACCATACTTAATCGTATACAAGCATAAACCCATAACATCACATATATGGTAACTTCTTATATGGAAAGAAATCAATAATAACATCCAACTTGCATATAATTGGTAAGTAAATCATACATGAATCAAGTTAACATAAACGAGTGATGCTACTGTAATCAAGACTATGCAATAGTAGTATATCATTGTCAGAATCTAATTAAGGAAATAAACTAACAAGATTTAATTATAGAAACTAGGATATGCAATCTATGTAGTTAAGGAAATAACCATCCTTACCTTATATAACTCGCAAAGGAATCTTAGGGAATCAAGTAAGACCTTGACTAAACTTGAGAAGAAAGTCCTAAACAAGTATATACAACATATTAGGAAAGATACCTAGAAGGAAAGATATCAAAACATCCAAAACAGACCAAATATGAGATTGCTGTACTCATTGGTCGATTGACTTGGTCTACTGTCTCATTCGACCAATGAGTCGACCAACAGAGACAGTGGCCTTCCAAAAAATCAAAGTTTCAAGAATATGAAACCGAATTTGGTGGTTCAAAAGGGTACTAAACAAGGGGTAAACTACAATGGCAATATACTAGTATATAAAGGACTCCAAAACACTAATCAAAACAAGTCTTCAAGTTACAAATTAGGAAACAAAAGTTACCATAATTAGATCAATCATGGTTCTTGAAGAATTCATAGTAAAAATCATGGACAAGAACATAAGATGATGGATAACTGATTGTGATAAAGAAATCATGAAAAGCATGCATAGATCTTCAAGAAAAATAGATCTAAGACTGAAGAACATGAATCTAAATAAGGAAAGAGAATGAATACAAGCTTTCCTTCAAAAGCGAGTGATGATCTTGATGAAGATCATCCACCAAGCTTTAGATCCTTAGGAAAAGAGAGGGAATGAGTATAATGATAGTTGCAACAGAGATGCAACATCATTACTACTTTCCTCAATCAGAAAAGGAAAGAAAAATAACGAAGAATCAAAGGTGAAACATAGAAGAGGATGATCACATACCTTTTTGTGTAAAAGCACGAGTTTTGACGAAGATCCGTCAAGATGATCACCAAGGATGCAAGGGAGATGACTTGCAGAGGGCTCTGGTACGTTCCAAAGAGTTTGGAGGCAGAAAATACAAAGTAGACTCGAGATTGGACTTAAATAGAGCAAGCAAAGACCTAATTAACAAAACAGAACCCATTGGTCGATTGGATTGGTCGACTGGTCCAGTCGACCAATGAGTCGACCAATCAGAACAGCAAATCCAAAACAGGGAATTGAAGGCTCAGATCAAATCCAAACATGAAGGGGTTTTGCGCACACACCAAGTGACTTACCTAGGAGGTAGAAATGCCTTCGAACCATGACAGAGAGCACTCCAAGTCATTCCACTAATTCCCTCTTCATCAGGATGCAGTTTCCATAAATGGAACACTGACATTAACACTCATGGATTCCAAGCCAGCCACCAAGTCTTCTACTGAAATGGCCTAAAGCTGACTCCTTGCTTTACTTCGGGTTGTCGGACCTACAATCAACAAGGTTTTCGGGTCAAGGTTAGGGCTGGGTTTCACACCAGTAAATGTGGGCACTTGTAGTTTTAGGAAACTCTCCATCAGAGGTGTATGAGGAGTTCCGGCCAACCTTTCCGCATTCGGGGCTACAGCATGGGGATTTCCGTTAGCACCAGCACGAGTCTCATTATGCAGAGTCATGAAACCCGGCAACATCTGATTAAACTGGGCTACTTGCTGCTGCATCATATTGCCCATAATGTTGGCAATGTCGCGGAAACTACCGACGTTCGGGGCATTAGGTATGTCTTGGGGTACCCTATTCGCCAGTGTTGGTCTGCTGATCAAAACCACCATTTGGTATTTCACCACCTCCAAGAGGTATCTCACCATGACCATGGCTATTGGATCCACCACGTCCACTTCTCAGAGTAACCATTCTACAAAAACCGAAAACATAAAAAAACACCGAATTTCAAAGTTTCATCATAATCCACAAGTCCAAATGATTTGAAAATTTAAATCATGCTTAAATACATCCATTTAGTCATCAAACAATAATCCATAGGACAAAAATCACATTTTCCAAAAATTCAACAGAAAATGAGGTCACTGGGTCCATTGGTCGATTGATTGGTCGACTGGCCCAGTCGACCAATGCTCACAGAATACGAAAATTCGTATTTTAGGCCTCATTTCCTCATTCCAACTTCATTCTAAACACTTCAAAAACGTGAGGGAGCTCTGGGGAAAGATTTCTAAAGTTCTTCGAAGTGTTCTAGGAGTGATTTAGTGCTTCAACAACTACACCACATCACACACTCATCTCATACAAGGTAAATCCATCATCTCTTCTTTCAAATACAATCTCTCATACTTGTATTTCCATATAAATCATGTCTTACTTGTATCCATTGTTAGAAATCATGTTTAGGAATACTTAGAAACATATCCCTAGGTTTTAAACACAATGCCATGCATAGACAACAAGTTCTAACACATTGTTGCACTTTCACAACGTTTTCGTATCGAAATTGTTAACTTTAGAAAAAAAAATTAATTCCTCACAAACCGCTTGGAGTTTCTGCATAAAATCAAATGCTACATGCTCGCAATCATATTGTAGATATGTCCATGTAGTTTGATTTGACCAATTCCAACTTTTCAAAAATTCAATTTTGCCCTAATTTGCAAAAATCCCCAAATTTCTTCTTGCTGAATTTTCAACTTTTAACCAAGTTTTCGATCGATTTTCTTCAAATAAACTTCATGATCATGCAATTCCAAGTATTGTGCACATGCTAGTATCTTCAAATCGAATTTCCCCAAATTTGAAATTTTCCAAAAAATTACGAAAATGCCCTTTTGGCTGAAATCTTGAAATGGCACTAACTAGCAATGTCTTTTGTCTTTCCACAGACATACACTATGTACAGAGGAGGGTGAGGACGAGGATGAGGTCGTATGGTAGGGCACTCAAAGGTAGAGGTCAGGTACCTTCACAGCCTAGAGTGGAGGTTCGACGGCCAGACAGATTCAATACTCCATAGGCCGAGTTCCTATACGAGGCCTACTTCAGTTATTGAAGTATCGAGTTCGGATGTTTGCTTCCCTTACGACAGCTGAGGGTGTTTAGGATTCGTCAGAGATTTGACACTATGGAGTGGACTCATCTCTTCATTGAGGATTTGCCAATATATCCAGAGCTAGTGAGGTTGTTCTTTAGCAACCTTACATCTACAGAGGTGTCTAGAGGTCCAAGACATCCTCTTCGATTAGTCCTCAGGAGCAGGGTCCTTCAGACACGGATATGCTTTTCCACGAGGGCACTGGCTGAGATCCTATAGGTACCTTACTATCCATGGCAGTGCGCGTGGATACCTGCGGGGGCAGGGATAGACAGCTACTTGATGCTATACGAGCTACACGAGATATGCTATGCTCTATGGGATGATCGATGATGCTACACTTCGCGGAACAACGGGCAGATGATAGATTCGACACGGATTATCAGTCGTATTGTTGGCCGAAATATCATGCTGAAGGCCAGACATCACCATCGGGTCACAGTGATGGAGGCCTTGGTCATCTATCGCATTTACATGGGCTTCCAGATTGATTTGTCTTAGATCATTCATCAGGTCATGCTGGATCTGGTACTGCGTCCTAGTATGCGGAACCTTTGCTATGGGAGACTTCTAACTTTGATCTTTCGGCACTTCGGAGTGAGTTTTGAGGATACACCGGTGGACACTGGTTCACTGGGGTATATGATCGGGACTAGGACCATCCGACAGATGAAGCTGAAACAGACAAAGAGATCTCCTGGTCCAAAGGGTGAGGACGACAAGACAGAGGAGGAGAGGGAGGAGGAGGATGATGGAGGAGAGGATGTCGGTCCTGATAGAGATGATCATGCCGGAGATGACACAGAGATGCACGAGGCTGAGCCAGAGCATCACGAGATTCCTTCTTCATCACACTTTAAGGTAAGTGGCCCGTCTCATGCAATTCCAGAGGCTTCAGATATAGGTGCACAGATGAGATCGTTGACTTCCATGCTGGAGAGGATGGGAGTCAGACAGGAGGAGATGTTCAGCACCATAGAGATGAGGCAGAAGAGGATAGAGCATCAGGTGACTCAGCTAGCAGAGGAGTTCAGGGCTTTCAGAGACTAGAGCAGATCACCTAGATAGACTGTACTTTAGGATTTTTATTTATGCATTATTATATGTAATCGTTGTAGAAACTTTTGAAATTAATGAAGTTCACTTTGTTTCACTTTATTATTGTGTATTATGCACTTCTCTTTTATTGTATTAAGTGACATTTGTTTAAGTATAATTATGGTATGTTATTCCAAAAAGTCCAGTTATGCTTTATTGATTAAGTTTGTAATCCAAGTGTCCTATTATTCACTTCTAAGAGTAGATGAGTCATTTCAGATCTATGACTTAGGAATGTTCTGTTATTGTTTTCTGTGGTTAGATTTCCTTGAACTTTGGGCTCTGATACCACTCTGTCACATCCACCCAGCCGGTACCCTACCTGGCATACCCGAGTGTGTGATCCACAGCCCCGAAGATCAAGTATTGAGGTAATCAACCTCCCATATAGACAATAACATAATCATTAACAAAAATAATCAATGTGCAAAATATAAACGAAGATCCAAATAAGGAAGGAATAAAGTCATATATCATCAGAGTACGAAAAGTAACAATAATGTCAAAATCATAAAGTAAAGTGAGGCGGAAATCTCACTCTACCAACAACGAAATAGTAGTTCAGAAAGAAAAAGAAAAGAGATAAAAAATTAATCCCAATAACAAGTACAATGAGTAACTAAATCGTTCTCAATCTTATAGAGAACATCTCTATAAGTATAAATCGAAAAAATGGCACAAGGGCGCTTCCACTCTATCGACGGACTAAGCATCGTATGTAGCATAACCACCCGCGGAATCTTCAATGTGATCGTCATAACCGCAATCACCTTCCTAGAGGTATGTCTCTTCTCCCTGCGCTTCTTCATACGAGCAGTCATGATACTCAGAGCCTGTAAGGAAATCTAACAATACATAGCACAAAAGGAGTGAGTTTCAAAAGAAACCCAGTAAGGCAGTTAATCCATAATAACATAAATGGCAGGATTTCAAAACAAAGTAAGATGCAATGTGACATGAAACATATGATGCATTATGATTCTAACTCTATGTATGCTGGTCTCTATTGGCAGACATGCTTTAAGTCATAACACCGTACTTCTTTGGGAAGGTCCATCACACAACGCCGTTTGGTAGTGGGTCCGGCATCCCTCGGGACATTCCATGGCTGGGGTTTAGGTCACCGCTCTCTCACATCCCCATTGGTCTAAGTATTGGCGCATGTCAAGGTTAAAGCCTAGCCAAATGTGAGTCTTCTACTTAGTTACATCAACTCAGATCCAGATACGTCCATTCCTCGCCCATGGCGATCCTTTTCGGTATCCTTCACACTAGAGTCCTCATAGTCCCTGACTACGGACTCATCAACCCTATTGGTTATCCACATATGGTAAACGGGAATGTCTCATGTCCCCTCACGGGTTGGTTACCGGTCTTGAGCGCCCATGACCCCAAGTCTATCCATATGCAACCCTACCAATGAATGGCCCCCGCAATGTGATTCCTGTCCTCTCACGGGTTGGTTACCGGTCTTGAGTGCCCATGAATCCCCATTGCTACCACGCGTCGTTCGGTCTCAATACCCCTCCGATTAGGGTCTAATATAACGGGACATCCTAGCCAAACACTACTAGACAGCCCTAGGTATGTCAACCAACAGTTTAGGAAGGTGCCAAAGGGCATCTCCGGAAACATCCCATAATATTCCCGTAGGTGTCCAAGGACAGAAGTGTCAAAAGGACACCTCCCCTTTCCAAACCATACCTAATCATTCTCAACCATGAATCAATCATATCACAAATATAGTAACTCCCCATATGGAAAGAAATCAATAACATGATCCAACATGTATATAATTGGCAAATAAATCATATATGAACTAATTAGCATAAACAAATAATGCTACTGTAATTAGAGTAGTTGCATCAATAGTACATCAATATAGATATCTATTTATGAAAATAAATCAGTGAGGTTCAAATATAGAAACTAAATCATGCAGTCTATGTAATTAAGGAAATAACTATCCTTACCTTATATAACTTGAAGAGAATCTCTAAAGATCAAGGTGAATCTTCCCAAACTTGGCAAGAAGGTCCTAAACAAGTATATATATCATATTAGAAAAGAAACCTAGAAGGTAAGAGATCAAATCATCCAAAACAGACCAAATATGAGGTTACTGTCCTCATTGGTCGATTGATTGGTCTACTGACTCAGTCGACCAAGCAGTCGACCAACAAAGTCAGTGATAGACAAAATCAGAGATTTTTGATTCAAAATCCAAATTTCGTGATTCAAAAGGACACCAAACAAGAGGGAATATGCAGTGATAGTGTGTTGATCTATAGAGGACTTCAAAACCCTAATGACATCAAGTCTTCAAGTCACAAAATAGGAAACAAAAACTTACCATAAATAAGTTAATCAAGGTTCTTGGAGAAATCATGGCAAATTCATGGACGAGAAACTATGGAATGATGGATTACTAATCTGATAAAGAATTCATGAAAAACATGCATAGATCTTCTAGAAAAACAGATCTAAGATTGAAGAACATTGAATCTAAAAAAGGAAAGAAGATGAATACATGGTTTCCTTCAAAAACGAGTGATGAGCTTGATGAAGATCATCCATCAAGCTTTAAATCCTTAGGAAAAGAGAGGAGATGAGTAGAGTGATGGTTGCAACAGAGATGCAACATCAACTCTACTGTTCTCAAACAGAAAAGGAAAGAAAAACTATAGAGAATGAAAGATAGAGAATAAAGGAGGATGATCACATACCTTTTGATGTAAATGCAAGAGATTTGACGAAGATTTGACAAGAAAATCACCAAGGATGCAGAGGAGATGACTTGAGGAGAGCTCTGGTTCGTTCCAGGAAGTTTGGAGGTACAAAAGACGAATTAGACTCGAAGTTGGGCTTAAATAGAGAAGCCAAGACCTAATTCAGCAAAACAGATCCCATTGGTCGATTGATTGGTCGATTGGCCCAGTCGACCAAGCAGTCGACCAAACAGAACAACAAGTCCAAAATAGGGAAATGAAGGCTCAGATCAAATCCAAACTTGAAGGGGTTTTGCACACACACCAAGTGGCTTACCTAGTATGTAGAAATGCCTTCGAACCAGGTTAGAGAGTACTCCAAGTGCATCAACTAATTCCATCTTCATCAGGGTGCAGTTTCCTTTTCAGTCCTAAACAAGTTTCCATAAATGGAACACTGTCAAAAACTCTCATGGATTCTAAGCCAAACACCAAGTCTTCCTTTGAGGTGGCCCATAGTTGACTTCTTGCCTTACTTCGGGTTGTTGAACCTACAAACAACAGGGTTTCCGGGTCAAGGTTAGGGCTGGGTTTCATAAGACATGCATTAAGATAAATCACCATACTCCTCTGGGTAGGTCTCAAATCACTCTTCCCTCAACCTTCCCGATCTTTTGGGTTCTCCGGCATAATTGGGTCAAGGCATCCTTCCCGGACATTTCATGGTTGGGATTTAGGTCAACATTATCGCTCACCACCATTGGTATGAGTATTGGAACATGTCAGGGTTAAACTTAGCCCAATGCAAGTCATCTACTAAGTCACAACTACTTTAGGGTTATATACGTCCATTCCTCGCTTCCTGTGATCCTTTCTAGTATCTTTCCCCTTAAAGTCACCATCTTCTTCCCGGCTACATAGACTCTTAACCATATTGGTCATTCACACACATAATAAATGGGAAGCTCTCGTGTCCTCTCATGCTTCCCGCACTCTTGAGAGCCCATGAGCCCAAGTTTATTACATGCAACCCTACCAATGAATGGTTCCCACAATGTGATTTATGTCGTCTCACGGTTTGTGTGAAATCCAGCCCTAACTTTGACTCAAAAACCTTGTTGTTTGTAGGTCTAAAGACCCGAAGTGAAGGAAGAAGACAACTATGGGCCATCTTAGTGGAAGACATGGTGTTTGACCTAGAACCCATGGAAGTTGATGATGGTGTTCCATACTTGGAAGCTTTGGCAGGATTGGAAATGAAATTGCACCTTGATAAAGATGAGCTTAGTTGATGAACCTAAAGCCTAGTTTGACATGATTTGAAGGCATTCCTCTATACTAGGTAAGTCATGTTGAGTTGAGAGAAGCCCATTGGATTTGGAAGAGGTTTGGACCTTGATATCCCTGTTTAGTCCTTGCTGTCATGCTTGGTTGACTGGGCCAATCGACCAATAGGGACCCAATCTTTGAAGATGCTCTATTTAGGTCTTTTGGTGCTCTATATATTAGAACTATGTGTTTCTTAGCCTCTTTTGTTTCTAAAACCCTTAGAGAACGTGGAGAACCCCTCTCAAAGCCTCTCTTGGTGTTGAAGAAGATCTACTTGCAAGTTCACAAGTTTTCATCTCTTATTCCTCAATCAAGGTTAGTAATCTCTCATACTTGTTATTGATTTACTCTTGCATGATCTAATTTCTATACTGTGATTATGAAGAAGGTATTGCATCCTTGCAAATACCTCTTCTACAATCTCTATGTTGAGAATGAATCTCCATTCATTCCAATAGTGCTATGGTCTTCATACTTGATCATAGCCATGATTCTAATGATTTCTTCATGAAGCCATGATCATTCCTTTAATTTGATTTCTCTAGCATGTTAGATCTGTTTTCATGATAGACTCATGTGTGATCTACTGTTTATGTTCTACTAGAATGAAATCTTATCATCTCTAGTTCCTCTCTTGATTTCATAAAAAACTATGTTTTTATCCAATTAGTAAGTATTGATTTTGATCATTGTTTGATGTCTGATCTGCTAGTTAGTCTTATATTACTGTTCCTAATGTTCCTTTGAAATTTCGGAGTGTTTTGAATCCCGGAAGATGAGTTTCGGATCAAAATTCTGAATTTTGTTGCGTACTGTTCACATGGTCGATTGGACCAAGCTACCACCCAATCGACCAAGGCTAACAGTAGCTTTGTTTTTCTTCTGATTTGATCCATTGGGCATCTAATCTTCTAGGTCTTTTTCCTTATGATGTATTGATGCTTGTTTAGGGTTTATTTGATAACTTTGGAACCTTTCCTTTTGATCTCCGGATTTTCATAGAAGCTAATTAACGTAAGGACAATTGTTTCCATATTAACTTAGATTGCATGAATCATAGTTTCAAATTTGGGAAACTCATGGATTTGCTACTGTTATTGCATTTTCTAATGATGATGTTACTGCTATAAGTACAGTAGGACCTTACTCATGTGTTTCTTTTATTTCTTGATCACATATGAATACTTGTTCATGTATGTTACTTATTCAATTGATCATGTCTTTATGTATTCTTCTATATGATGAGATATCAGTTGTATATTTTATGACTGAATTGGGATTGTGATTGATTAGGTATGATTTGGGATTGGGGAATGTCCTTTTGACATTTCTATCCTTGGACATTAGTGGAAGTGGTATGGGACATTTCCTATGGTGCCCTTTGACGCTTTCCCTGATTATTTGTTGTCATACCTAGGGCTTGTCTTGTGGTGTTTGGCTAGGATGTTCCTGTTATATCAGACCTGATTCGGAAGGGTATTAAGACCAAGCAACTCGTGGTAGCAATGTGGGTTTATGGGCGCTCAAGACTGGTAACCAACCCGTGAGATGACATGGATCACATTGTGGGGGTCATTTATTGGTAGGGTCGCAAGTAGTAGACTTGGGCTCATGGGCGCTCAAGACGGTGAGTTAGATCCGTGAGAGGACATGAGAGCTTCCCATTTACTATTTGTGGATGACCAATAGGATTGATGAGTCCGTATTTCGAGTTGGTTGTAGCCATAGGATACGATGATTCTAGGGGGGAAGGTATCGGAAAGGATCGCCCAAGGCGAGGAATGGAAGTATCCAACCCTAAGTTGATATAACCAAGTGGATGACTTGCATTTGGCTAGGCTTTACCTTGACATGCGCCAATACTTAGACCAATGGTGATGTGAGAGAGTGGTGACCTAAACCCCAGCCAAGGAATGTCTTGAGGGGTACAAGACCCAATTACCACAAAAAAACCCAAGATACCAGAATGATTGAGGGAGAGTGATTTGATACCTACCCAAAGAAGTATGGTGCTATGACTTAAAGCATGTCTTCCAATTGAGACCAGCATACATAAAGTTAGATTCATACATGCATTGTCTGTCTCATTTCATTTTGCATCATGTTATATTGTGTTATTATGTTTTACTAAGTTGCTATGGATATAACTTGCCTTGCTGAGTTCTTTTGAACTCACTCCTTTTTGTGCAAATATCTTTGTTAGACTATTCTACAGGTATTGACGAATATGATGGCTAGTACTACGAAGCACAAGCCGATGATGCATACTACTCTCAAGGTGCTAGTGGTTACAAATATTACAGTGAAGATTCCTTGTGTGATCATGCTGCGTACCAGGATTAGCCCTGTCTTGGAGTGGAAGCGGCTATGCTTGATTTCTAAAGTCTATGCTTATGAGACATTCTTTATATGATGGAAGAGACCTTAGTTTAGTTGATAGAACAATCTTCTTCTTTCTTCTAGTTTTGTCTCCTTGATGTAATAGCTTAGTTTTGACTTTCGATCTACTTTTCTGCTATAGTTGTGGAGTGACTTTCCCCACACTCTACATTTTGATTATTATATTGGTATCATTCTTTTCACACTCTGATTATAGTGTCATTCTTTTCTTCTTATCTCGATCTCTTTGTTTATATAATGTTACATTGATTAGGTCTCGTTCATGATTATGTTATTGTATATGTGGGAATGATTTCTTCGATACTTGATCTTCGGGGCTGTGGATCACACACTCGAGTATGCCAGGTAGGGTACCGGCTGGGTGGATGTGACAGTTTGGTTACCGGTCTTGAGCGCCCACGAATCCCCATTGCTGCCATGGGTCACTTGGTCTCACTACTGCTTCCGATAGGGTTAGATATGACAAGGTTTCCCTAGCCAAACACTTTTAAACCAAACTTAGGTATGCCAATCAATACTCAAGGAAAACACCAAAAGGCACCATAGGAATGCATCCCATTCCACCTCCACTGGTGTCCAATGAAAGAAACGCCAAAAGGGCATTTCCCATTCCACAACCACAACCACAACCTAGGCAAATCACATCACATCATGATTCCATACATATCATAACCAAGTCCAATTCACAATTCCATCATTCATAATCAATTCCAGTATGTAAGTCACTATGAATATCCTACTATAATAACAGAACTGAAACAATATAGAAAAGAATACCAAACAGTAGCTATCATGAGTAAACACAATCTAACAAAGTATAGAATGCAAGTATGTAAATTGTGAGTGAACATACTCACCTTGTATCCAACTTCGTAACCTTCAAATGAGAGATCAAAGAGCAAGTCCAAAATCACCTAAACAATCCTAAACAAACATGTATAAAACATAAGGAGCAAACTCTAATGATCAGAGATGAAATGGAGACAAATAGAGCAAAGTTGCTGTCAGCAACACCCTTGGTCAATGGTATCGACCAAGGGGGATCGACCAAGCATTCTGTGTACGGACAGAAACTCCCAACTTTGGTTGGCAACTCTTCGATACACATCGAAACACTCCGAAATTAATAGGAAAATTCTAAAATAACATACTAAGACTATCTATGATGACCTAAACATCCAATAAGGCCATTAGAATAGAATTCCAACAAATCACCTAATAGGCTTAAACCACGAATTCTCACAGAAAGGCTAGAATGAAAGGAGACGCATTCAAAAGTTAAGAGAACAGTAGATCATACATAAAAAACTACTAAGGAACATATCTAACATATTTAGAATAAAAACTACAGGAAGAGTAATCATGGTCTCATGCTAGATCAAAACATAGAAAACACACCATATGGCTTCAAGGAAAACATAGAGTGAATGGGGATTCACTCTAAGACTAAGAAGTTCAGAGGTTGGGTCATTACAGTAGTGTAATACCTTCCTCACAATCAAAACAAACAATAGATACAATGGAGAGAATGGATCAAAGAAGTATGAGATTGTATACTAACCTTGTAGAAAAAGATCAATGGAGGAACTTTGCTTGGATGATTGGGGATCTTCCTTGGCTTGAGGAGGAGGCTCTAGGGTTCTTTCCACGTTCTCCAAAAGTTAAGAGGCAAAGTGTTTAGGTTTAGATTTAGGTTATATATAAATAGAAATCTAAAACCTAAAACTTCCAACATTAGAACAATTCTTTTGAGAGACTGCTTTGGTTGATGGGTTTGGTCGATGGTATCGACCAAGAAGGATTGAGCAAAGGGTTCTCCCTTTGAAAGTTGCTGAATTTTGGATCTTAGAGGTCAAAAACCAACACTTGGGTCCTCAACCAACTTAAGGAAGTGTCTTCCCTGACTTCCTAGGACCTTCCAAAGATATCAACATTGTACTTAAGGTCCAACTTCCAAGTCAAACTTCATTTAAGTCACTTCTTTTTCGAACACAAACAGGGTCATCGGATCTATACTATGGATTTTCGGATTAGGGTTAGGCGGTATTTCACACGTCAAGCCATGGTTGGGGTATAAGTCCCCAATCTCTCACCTCACCGTTTGATATGAGATTTTGGTGCATGTCAAGGATAAACCTAGGCCCAATGCAAAGTCATACGATCTCGTGTTACATATGGTCCAGATATCTCCCCTCATGCCTGGTGCCCTTTGGTTTGATACCTTCCCACCTTTGAATGGTATCCTCAAAGGGAGGCATCTGTTGGATTCCATTCCTTAACCCAATGATCATTCACATATAATGGACATTATGCTCTCCATGTCCTCTCACAGGTTGGTTACTGGTCTTAAGTGTCTAGGAGCTCTTATCTATTATATGCAACCCTATCAAACTATGATGATAGTGGGCCTACTTGACACACAGAACCCAACCACTGACATGATGGATTAATCAGCTTCAATAACCCTAACGGAAGGGTAGTAACAGTCATTGGGTTATCTAGCCCAAGACTTCTAGACACCTAATATTCATGTACTTAGGTCTAGATACATCCATATAAGGTCACTAGGGTAATGGGCACAACCCCAGTTGGTAAAATAAAATAAGAGAATCAAATCTCAACCAATATCATTCATTCTCATACATTCTCATTCATTCTTGTATCATTCTCATTTCACCAATATAAGTTCAAAAAGAAAGAATAATAATCATTTACATAATCTTACCTTCCGCTCGCGCAGTCACACACAATCACATAATAATAGATATCAATAAAGCAAGATATCATCAATGAAATTGAATAACAATATTAAACACACAAGACATGATTAGTTTATTCCTCACCTTTTGATTTGGTTTTTGTTCTTCAAAGTCACAAATTCGCTCACAAGAGCTGATGGTTATACTTAAAATAATCATAATCATATAAGAGAAACAATAGACATCAATTAGAACATAATTGGGTTTCAAAAGTATCCAAAATCATCCAACAAAAACCCAATATGTTATTCGGTTTCAAACCCATCGTTCTCAACCTAGTTTTGGCGAAAAATCATTATTTCACCACCGATTCGAACTGAAATCAAAATGAAACTTTGGGAATGTCTAATTGGTAGTAATAGGGTCCTAAAGGTATCATCAATTTGACCCAATTCATTCTCAATCAAAAAGCCGCAAATTTTGGCTCTCGCGAGTGCCTGTGGGCGTCTTTAAGAGTCAAAACACAAAATCGTATGCAACGATTCGCACAAACCACTCACAAACTAACAGGAAATAAAAAATAAAACTATTTACAAACATTCCTTATACCTAACATGCCTCAACTACCGAAATCCAACATTTAATGTGAAGAAACCCCACGAACTTATGTTTAAAGAAGAGGGTTGGAAGGATTCTCACCTTTTCCAATGATTCCGTTAGGATTCGGGTCTCGGCAGGCCTCCTTGTGGTTGGGAATCAAGCTTCACCTTGGTTTCTCCTCCTCTTCAAGCTTTAGCCTCGCACTAGCATTATAAAATGCGTGTAAGAGTGAATAGGAGCTTAAAATAGGGTTTTAAACACAAATTCCCGATTTTGCCCCGATACTGGGGGGGGGTCGGTCAAGGGCGATCGACCGGTCCAATCGACTAGCCCTCAGTTGATCCCTCAACCAAGGTCCGAATCCGGTGATTAATGGCTTGAAAGAAATATATTTCAATTATCTTCGTTTGGGTATATTTACCTCGTCAACCGGACTTTCCATTGTCAGTCTACAGACTCACCAAAATCGTCTTTTAACACCATCGTGGTTGATCTTCTCTCTCTTCTTAAACTCTAGGAGAGATGTCGAGTCGTCACTAGGGTTATCCACCATTATTGAGTCCACTTATGAACCTTTGGGTTCGACCCAAATGGCCCACATTTGTCGCCGACTCGAGGCCCAAGTTCTCGGTCCTGAAATCATAGGTTAGAGGGTTATAAATCCAGGGGATTTCACAGGTACTCTCCTTTGTTGGTGGGTTTTCTTTGCTTGCTTGATCCCATGAGTCTCAATCTGTTTAGGTGCAATCCTCACCCCCATTTCCTTTCCTATCCTATTATGCTATTAGTGCTCTAGAGTTCAGGCCCTTTAGATCCGACGTTGTCAACTTATTCCCGACCACATATCGTCTTTTCTCTAGAACATGTGGTCGAGCCCTCTAATTGATTCAGTTGGTTAATGGGTTTGACCATCGATTCGGAACTGAATAAATATTTTTACAAAGGTTCCTATGAGAGAAGAAGAAAAAGAAATACATAGAACAAGTAAAAAAAGAAACACGCAAAACCATATTTGGTGGGTTGTGGTAAAAGAGGGACAAAAGGAAAAAGGAAAAAAGGGGGATAATTACTGTTGTCCCATGTACTATAGCTTAATTACTAAAATGACCTGACTCTTTATGAAATTACTGTTGCCTAAAAAAAAACCATACCAAGTACCAATTTTAGAGTTGCATTCTTATTATTTTGAATTCCGAAAAAAGAATACCTAAATTATTATTTTTTTGCTACGAAAAGGAACTTTCTAAAATTTGATAATGCCAAATTAGATAGTGAATAAATGAAAACCTATTAGAAGTAGGAACTTCTTAAAATTAATAGCATCAAATTTAAATGCAAATAGAAAAAACTGAAACATATAAAAAAGCTAAAAAATAAGGAGCTACCAAATTAGGATTAATTTTTTCTTAATTATTAAAGCAATAATGTAATTTAATATAAAGTGTAAATAAGTAAAATAAATAAATAATAGAGTTTAGGGTTGTTTTGGGATTTAAAAATAAATAAAAATTGCTTTGTCATTACTTAACTAACAGAGTTCAACTGTAGGGGGCAACACTAATTACAAGTAAAGTCTAAAGTTGGATTAGTAATTCAAAACATATAAGAATAAAATAGTAATTAAGCTATAGTACAGATGGCAAAGTAATTAACCCAAAAAAAATTACACCGTCATCAGGCTAACTTTAACATGTTACAATAAAAATAGGAGAAAGGCCAACGCATAGCTGGTCTAGTGGTGAAACCAACACCTCTTATTGAAGAGGTCGTGGGTTCGACTCTTGCTGAGGCATATTAATATCCCAATCCCCCAGCTTAATAAAACCCCATTGTACTACAAAAATAGGAGAAAGCTAACACTATAAAGAAAAGAAGGGGCCCAATTTAATTGGTTTTAAAAAATTTAAAAAAAAAGAGGGACAGAGAAAATGGGCAAGTAGACTTCTTAGTCTCCTCCAATAGACAGAAGAACACTTCGCAAGGGTACAATTTAGATTCCTATTTATCTTGCCAACAGTCGACTATTAAATTTAGTCATAGAGATGACTTTGTTTTTAAAATGATTCATGCTCTGTCAACGGCTAGCTTCTCCATTAATAGATTCGAAACTCCATTAATTGCACATGCATCTTCACTGATCCAGCTATAGGGAAGAGGAAGGTTCCAAATAAACAACTCCAGCATTACAATACCATTCTCGCTTGCTTGTGGAAGAGCCAAGAAGTAGCCAAGTTTGTATTCGATGATGAGATTTTAAAATTTGCGAGTTGCTTGTTTAAGTCAAGAAGTAGCCAACTTCACTAGTGTCTCCTTTTCTTTTCTTCCATTATTAATTTTAGTCAGTAAGATTAAACTAAGTCCCCTTTTATCTGTTACAAGAAATTTTCAGTATTATCTCTTGCTGTTTGCTTGCTTAAGGTCTTCTTTATCCGCAAGAAAGTGATTGTTCCACGTAAGAAACTTTCCTTTTCATCAGATTTCCTAATTAATTGTCAATCTAACTTCCTTTTAGAAAGTGGGTTCTTATTAGTGATCTCATTTAATGGTTTGAACTTCAAAATTTTCTTTTAGTTTTGTTAAAGTTGGTGCTTCAGGATATCGCTGTTGTTTCTATGTTTTTGTTTTGTGAGTTTTCAAATTTTCTTCTCGTTGAAGCCATTTTGAACTACACAGTTGTAAGCTTATTATTTTGATTACACTATTTTGATAATCTAGCTACCAGTTGTGGTTATATTATTGCGTATGATTGATGTCCTCTACCAGTTGGAAAGACCAATAGGGAGCTTCAGTCAATGGCAAATGCTTCAAGTTCTGGTGATTTTAGTACATTGATAAACAACAATGACGAAATAAAGAAACTGGTTGAGTCTGAGAGGAAGAACTAGAACAGGTCAGTTAGCTTCACTCAATAGCCACTAGTATTGCTGATTATTTTAGGGCCTGTTTGGTTACATGAATCTAGAGATTTCAAATCTCTGGATTCATGAATCTAAGAATTATACCTGTTTGGTTGTAAAAATCTCTAGATTCATGAAATCTAGAGATTTACCTTTTACACTAAAAACGTGAATCTGTAGATTTATGGGTAAGGGGTGAAATCCAGAGATTTCAAAAAAGCTATACATTTGCACATTCACAAAAATCAGGTCGATCAAATAATTTTTTAGGATAAATCCACATATTTCATTCTACAACCAAACATTAATTTTATAAATTATAACTCCATAGATTTGAAATCTATAGATTTGAAATCTCTAGATATTTGAAATCTCCAAACTCATGTAACCAAACAGGCCCTTAGTGATTCTAAAACATTTATGAAGAAAAAACTTTTGAGTTATAAATGATATCATGATTGCCGACAGAACAACGATGAAATCAATATACTGATCGAGTCCATCGAGGAAGAACTAAAAGAGGTCAGTTCGTTGCAATCTTGTTACACTATATACCGTGTTCCTAGAGGGCTTTACAAGCAAAAGCCAGATGCCTATACACCTCAGTCGGCCTCAATTGGTCCTTTGCACCATAATGACGAACACTTACGAATCATGGAAACGCATAAATTGTACTATCTGTATCGGCTTCTAGATCGGTCTGGAAAAACTTTAGAGTTTTGTGTCAAGGCTCTGAGTGGTTTGGAGGAAGAAGCTCGCAGATATTATTCAGATACCATGAGCTTAAGAAAAAGTGAGTTTTTCAAGATGATGGTGATAGATAGCTGCTTTATACTTGAGTTCCTTGAGGTGATTAGAGATTTTATAAGTAAGTCAAGCAACTCAAGTAAGAAGGATGATTCTTTTACCAAAAAAATTAAGGAGGATCATTTTGTATATAATGAGTCATGGTGTGTTGAAATTGGAATTGATATGATTAAGCTTGAAAATCAGCTTCCTTTGTTTGTTCTTGAGCATTTATTTGCCCTAATAGTTGATCCCTATGACGAGTACTTCTCATTCAGTTGGTATGTATATTGGCTTCTCATAAGCCCAATAGCAAAAGCGCAAAATGGCCCAACCTTTTCAAGTGTTCAAGAATTTGAATCATTACTACAGGCAAAGGGAGGAGCAAAGCATTTTCTTGATCTTTTAAGATGTATTCTCATGCCATCATCTCCTAGGGTGATACCATCTAATGAAAAGTATGTGCGGCTTCCTTATAATGCCTCAGAACTTAAGAGTGCTGGGTGTCAAGTTTCGAAGAAGGAGAATGCTTCTTTATTTGACATAGACTTCGACATGAGAAAGGGAGTATTGACAATCCCAACTCTCAAGATCCATGATGAGATAGAAGTCGTCTTTAGAAACCTTATTGCTTTTGAGCAAGATAAACCCTACACCGATCGTTACTTCACAGCGTATGCAGCCTTCATGGATGACCTCGTTGACACTGCTAATGACGTCACACTGCTGACGGAGAAAGGAATTATTATAAACAGGCTTGGCAGCCCAGAAGATGTAACAACCTTATTTAACAACATTGTCAAACATGTTGTTGTCGGGAACCCTTACTTCACCGGTGTAACCAAGGATCTGAATGAATGTTATAGTAAATCATGGAATAAAAGGATGGCAAATTTGAGGCAAACCTATTTCAACTCGCCATGGGCAGGATTTTCAGTAGCTGCTGCAGCATTCGTCATCATCTTGACCGTTATACAGACTATTTGTTCTCTCTTCCAATCTATAAAGTAAAATATACTCAAAACTCTATGTCATGTATCTCTTTGTGCATTCCTAGATCGTCATGGCCATGATGTGTTGCAGCCTTGCAGTTGTCATATTCCCTTGTTTTTCTTCCATTTGTTTTGTAATTGAGTTACTGTAGTGGTGACATGAACCTCTTTTTTAACCCATCCCCACCCAAAAAAAAAAAAAAAAAAAAAAAAAAAAAAATTCTCTGATTAATATCCCTGGATTGTTATGGACATGAAATGTTGTCCAACGTTCGGTTGGTTTCGCTTCCTTGCATTTTGTGACTCAAGTACAGTAGTGGACACACATGAAAAAGAAACCCTCTCTGATCCTTCCTTTATTTACAAATAATGCCAGGAAAAAGAACTAATTGAGAGCTCATGAATGGTTGGGTTGAGTGTTTGGCTTTACTTAAGTCTAGGTTTATGTGATTACTAATTAAGCTTACATCCATCTGTTCATACTCTAGCTCTAGATTGGGATCACTCTTCCATGTAATTGCAATATTCATATGTGATTCCTCTCTTGTCTAGGTTGAGGCAGTAGTTGTGGCTGCCCAACTCAGTCATGTAGTATTGAGGACATTTTTGAAAATTCAGCCCAAACCCTAGCCGCCAATTCTCCTCAAGCATATATGGCTAGGGTCTCCTAGTAGAAGCATGCAGCCGGTAAAACCCTAGCCGCCGCCACCTCTGAAGCACATGAAAATGATAAGGACTCTATGATATCTGCAGCACATGAAGATGATAAGGACTCCATCATATCCGCAGCACTGGAAATGTTTGAACCTAATAATGATTATTGTAAAACCCTGGCCAAAATCTTATCTAGTATTTTATGTAATCTCAACTTTTATCCAGTGTTTCATGTAAATCCAAACTCTACAAGACTTGTAATATTGGGACTCCACAAGATCACAACTATCTAAGTCCTAGACGACTGAAGAATAAGGACTCTGAGCTTGCTGAGTTCTCTATAAAGAGCAAGTAATGAATCATTTCAAAACTAGTGGAAATTATCTCAACTCTCCTATGGACGTATAAGTTACATTATTCAACAGAACCACGAAAACCTTGTTGTTCTCTCTCTCTCTCTCCTTCTCAAACTCAATGCAACCCCTAATTCAAGTTTCTAATATGTAAAATTTTGCTTTTTCAATCACTCACTGTCAATAGTTGGCTTGTTCAATGGATTCAAAGGCACATAAAGGTTACTCTAAAACCATTGGCCTTGGAAAAGATGAGTTTGTCATGGTTATGGTGATAGCTAGATGTATGCTTTATACTTGAGGACGACTCAGATCATCATTCATCGGGCCTTGGCAACCATCTTTGAATAGGATCGGCAAGTAGAAACTTTCACTTTCACCCTGCAAAAGACCTCCTCTGTTAATATTTTTTTTTATTTTTTTTTGCTCTTAAAATTATCCTTGACCCTTAACCATTCTCTCTCCTCTTTACCGCCCATTTACCGGACTACCGAGAGAAGATCAGAATGCCATTAGTTAATGCCACCGGCACTCCCAAGATTGGCGGAGGCATTGGTAAGGGTTTTGTTTTTGCTGTTACTAACGTTACCAATGCTAGACCTGTTCTTCGTGATGTTGTACAGAAGCAATTTGGGTTTATGACTCGTCGGAGATTTTATAGGATGAAATACATAAATATGGGGGTTCAAAGTTAGGAAATAGAGTAGTGGTGGGGGAAAAAAAAAAAAAAGGAACCCATCCCTATTGCTTATTGCTGCGTTGTAGAGTTTTTATCTTGAGGGGTAATGGCTTATTTGGTATTGTATTGTTTCTGCGCCCTTCATGCAATTGATAAGTCCCTTAAAAACCCAATAAAGAGGGGTTCTACATCTATGACTTCTTGTAGAAAATGGGTGTAATGGTTCCAAAAGCTAACATTAATAACAACTTTAGCCATGGGTACTCTATTATTTTCATTCAAAAGTGGGTCAGCTTTTGGTAGGACATCACTTTTTTCATAGGTTGCCTTCATCTCCTTCAATTGTCATGCACCAACCCAACCCTTCCTTTTTTTTCGGTCTTGTTGTGGGGTTTTCCCCCCCCACCCCCCCCCCCTCCCTCTCCCCCCCGTCCTCCCTGGGAGGGGAAAAGAGGGAAAGTATTTTTTATTTTTTTTTTTTTTTTTTTTTTTTTTTTTTTTTTTTTTTTAATTCTATTTAACCCCCCCCCCCCCATCGGGGGCGGGGGGGGGGTGTATTGATTTTTAAAAATAAAATAATTTTTATTTTTTTACCAATATTGGTAATCCCAAAAAAAAAAAAAGAGAGCGAAAAATAATTCAGCCTCCTCCCCCCCCCCCCCCCCCAGCCGCCCCCCGAACAAATAACCCTCCCCCCATTTTTCTTTTTTTTCCCCCCCCCCGCCCTATATTTCGCCATAATGTTTCGATGGGTTTTTTTGGTCCAAATGAGTTGAAATTTGGTGGGTAGCCTAATTTGATGCCAATAAACACAATGGAATGGTTGGTTTTGCTTAAAAACTCACTTAAATTGGTGTTATGGATCGGCATATAATCGATCGTATATACCGGTAAACCGTAATTTTACAACCTTATTTTAAACAATTAAACTAACATAAATAAGCACAAAACTATTATATTAGTAAGAAAAATACAAGTATATAATAATACAAATACAACTACTCAATACCAAGTACTATGCCTTGGTGGATCCATGTCTTCCAAATCTGTCTCCGTTGATAGTTGGGTACAAGGCCCATAGGCTACAACATTAAACTTCCGCTCCATTATTTTCTTGAAGTCATTCCAAGACATGTCATGCTGATGGTTGTTGACATACAAGGAAACCAGTGCCTCTCGTAGTTTTCATCATCCATGACGGTAAAACTACTCCCCTCGTGGGGGTAACGTGAACGGAGGTCTTCAATTGACATCGTAGCATCGAAAGGATATCTCGTATGTTGCCTCCAACATAGCAGTTCTCATGGAGCCAAATGGAGGCATAAGCGGGACACCCCGATGCCGATAACCCCAAACATCATTACCCCAACCACCATATGTACCGCCTTCCCGCGATGCCAAGCTCATGGAAGATCCATCATTATATCCATAGTGCGAACTCCTAGACGACATATCATCGTGTCCATAAGCGTAAGGGACACCATAGCCATAAGGTGTGGAGCCTACAGGACTCCTCCAAGGTCATGGACCCCATCACTCCCGACAACTCGTCCATCGGATCAAAATGGCCGTATGAGCCATATGATCGAGTATCATCACTATAACCATAGCCTTACGACCCATACCCATGGTGGCCATGCATATGCCGCTGCTCCCCCCCCCGAAACTCCCCCTCCCCGGCCGATTGTAACTCGTAGGACGACCTCGATGAAGCTCACCACCATGATCGTCATCCCGGGTGGCATGTGTGTATTGAGTCTCTCCAAAGTGTATCTCTCGGGGGGGATCCCGTGCCTCCGATAATGGAACATGATATCGTTCCCGTACTCCTCCACCACCACTACCACCACCACCACCACCACCACCGTCGTCATCATCATCCCTCCGAGTATGACTGGGACCGGGAGCAAGGGTGTCATCCGGATCATCATCTTGAGTGCCAGCAAGCACCATCCAATCCTCATCCGCCGTGGCGGCAGCCGCCCGATGTGCCTGCCCCTCTTGAGAAGCCATGTACTCATTTATATTAACTCCCGCAGCTTGAGCAATGATTGGGTCCGCCCTACCTCCAGGCTGGTCTAACACTGCTCGCCCCTATCCAACAACCAATCCGTGAGTGGATGTTGGTCATCTGCAGTGAGCTCGAAGATATCATCGAGCTGGATGTCCTTGTCTTGCCCATTGTTAGTATTTAAACGGGTGTTCTCTAATTTTAGCCTCATGTTGTAGTGACAAAACACAAGGTCATTCAGAGCGTTGACTTCCCAGCCTATTCCTCCTCTCGCGAGTGAATCATCCCAAAAGTACTCCAATTCCTCTCACACCCGAGAGGCGAGCAAGTATGGGAGAGGATCCGCACCGCCACTCTTCGGAGGTTCTCTCGCATCGCCCCCATATAGAATCCACCACTCACCTGCATTATCACAAATAATGCAAGTTAATACTTTAATTCTTAACAAAAATCCTACTTGTATCACTTATATGTAAAATGTAATGTAAATGTAATCATGCATCTAACCCGGATCATAATTTTGTCGGTTTTGAATAGCAGAACTGAACCAAAGGTCCCCAAGTGCATCTCTAAAGTATTTTATCTGCAATAATTTGTATTGATGGTTAGCTAAATTCTTTCACAAATAAAAAGCAAGTACTAAGTTCTAAGTTTTTAAGTTCTTACCTCCATATGGCAATTTGATTGGACCGTTACGTTTGGCTCTAATTTCCCAATAACCTCCATAACGGCACCGAGTAGGTCTGACCGCAATCCCAAATTTTCAGTGTACTGATATTTTGGATTGAGATAATAGGCTGCATAATTCACAAACTCACAGTCAAAGAATTAATATTTACTACAAGTTACAAATTATAATAATAAGTAGTAAGTAGTAACACAGACTAACTACTTACCCGCCCTATGCATCGGATGCATCAGATGAGCGGTCCATCTACTATCAACAATGTTCAAGTATGCAAAGAAAACCTCTCGGGGTTAGCTCTTTGGATTGTCGTTTTCATTCTCTCCAGGGCTGCATATATGTGCGGCATAGTGGGCCCCCCGAGGGAGGAATCAACCATACGTAAGACCTTTATTATAGGATCTAAGGTCTCCAACACAATTTTCACATTCCTCCAAAAGTCATCAGACGAGATTGTCGTCTGTGCGGTGCGCCCACTACTAGTACTGAATTATCACAAACACATTAAGTCAGTAATAAATAATTAAATACTACATACTAGATATTCATATTTCATAGTATAAATGTATAAGAAGTTAACAACTTGTTAAATCAAATAGTAGAGACTATAGATAAAAAATAAATAAAAATACTTACTTTGATCCAACCCATGAGAACCACTCCTCTGATGAAAACATGGATCTCAAGCCCGACTTCCGTTCCTGAATACTGTTGAGGGCGATGAAATTCGTGGCAAATCTCGTAGGACCGGGTCGCACTAGCTCACCATGGCATGCCTGCCTCATCATATTCAGAGCAACAGTATGATTGTAGATGAAATTTGTTACCTGCTTGGCCCTCTCCACTGTGCTCTGGATAATATTGATCTTGCCGATGTCCTTTAACATGAGGTCGATACAATGAGCTGCGCAAGGTGTCCAATATAGGTTATATCCAATCTGTATTCATCAGCACTCACCGGCTTTCTTGAAGTTGGCGCCATTGTCGGTGACAATCTGCACCACATTCTCCTTCCCAACTTCATCAATCACATCCCGCAAAAGTCCAAGAATATACCCGTGGTCTTTTGTCCGCCCAAAGAGCATCCACAGATTTTAGAAAGACAGTCTTTCGATCACAATACACCATAAAGTTGATGATGGATTTTCTTGTCGGACCGGTCCAGCCATCACACATAATGGTGCATCCATATGTCTCCCAAAATATTCTCAAATTACTGATGTACTCTTGCAGCTCCTCCTTCTCCTCAGTCAGAAAGTGGTCAACACCTCCTTAGGGGTAGGACCAGGATGTCCAGGACCTGCCTTAGCAATAGTGTCAACCATATTACTATAGTAAGGACCCTGTGCTGTATGTGCCGGAACCGCATTGTAGTACATCCACTTCGACACTGCTTTCTTCACTTTCTTCGCCATCCCTTTCCATGCACCTGTGATCTTGGGCTGCTTAGCCCCTTATTTCTGAAAATATCAGGATCTTGCTCTAGGATAGGATCCGACCTCTGTGGATAGTCACGTGGACGTGATCCCCGTACATCAGCCGTAGAAGGGACCCTCTGACTCTGTGATCTGCTGAACATACCACGTATACCACCCCTGTCCCTAGATCCAGATGCTCCAGCCCCTGATCCAGATGCTCCAGCCCCTGATCCAGATGCTCCAGCCCCTACAGGCCTAGAGGTACCAGCTCCTGTAAATCTAGCTCTGGCCCTCTCCTCCTCCTGGTACTGCATCGCCCTACTCTCAGCCATCGCCCGTCTAACATCCCTCTCCTCCCGCTCTCTCAAATCAACGGGATCAACCTCCTGATCAGAATCTGAATCAACTCTATAAGATGATGGTGCCCGCACCGCCTCATCCAATGCTTCATTTACCCTTCTCCTCTCTTGTTTCTTCTTCCCCTTGTCTTTCTCCATCTCCCTAACTGCCTTTCTGATATCCGCATTCACCTCAGTGCAGGTAGCCACATCTTTTGAACTACCAGTAATGTGAGCCTTAAACCTACTTATGCCACCAGAATTCAACTCCTTACCACAGAAGTTGCATCTTGTTTTACTTTTATTTCCATCGATTGCAACACAGTATTGCCATGCAGGATCAGCCCTCCCCTTCCCTGCAGACGCCGCTCCCTGTGTCTGTCCCTGTCCCTGGCCCTGTGAACCTGCTCCTCTCCCACTACTAGACATGATAACAGTTGGTCTGTTGCAACAAAAATGATTTCACAAACAATTAAACAATACCAATATAATATTTTAAACAATATATAAATTTTTTCCGACAAAAGAAAATGCTACCATATCAAAACTGACAATGAAACCATACAAGAAGCACTTAAAAATAATTATATAGGTATTCTATAATTTTCTATAATTTTCAAAATCATTTTCCTTATTTATTCCTAATTGTTTCTCTTTTTTCATAATTATTTATATTTTATATTCATATTTTAATAAATTTCAAAAAATCAAAAAATTATTTATTGGGTCGAAAATTATTCCGACTCCGTGAGTTTGTAGATTGACCCATGGGGATCCACATATATTTTTTCAATCACAATGCAACACATATATCATGCAAAAAGCAAGCATTTAAAATGTATAAAAATACAATTTTTGACGCCCGAAAATAAATAAATAAATTACTTAGTGAAAAAAAAATTCGACTCCGTGAGTTTGTAGATCAGCCTATTGTATTCAACATATATTAATTTCATACCCATCCAACAATATTATGGCATGCATTTTCAAAAAAAATAGTTTAGTGAAGAACAGTTTACCTCTCAGATGAAAAACACCCAGATTTGTGTGAAATCTCGCTTGATCGTCGCGAATAAGGCTATATCCGTCAAGAATGAAGTGAGTACTGCGATTTTATGTCGAAGATCGGACGAAAATATGGCCAAAACACCTAGAACTAGGAGAGAGAAGCTCTGGATGGTGTGGGTGAGGAGAGAGAAAATCAAACGAAATTCAAAAGATAAATAATGAAAAATTCCCACGAGCCCCGCATTTTATCGCCGAATTTCGCCGAGAAATCGGCGAAATCTCGGTATTTTGTTTCGGGTAAAGATATTACCTCCAATAAAGAGAAAAAACAGAAATTTAACAAAATATTAAAAATTTATTTTTTTCCCCCCCCCCTAATGTTTTGTAGGAGGAAACAAACAATCCCCAAACTTCTTTCCATGCTTACAATCATCTATCAAAGGTTAATTTTTTTTGGGTTGATAGAAAACACAAAAGTTTATTGTGTACAGATGTTCGAACAAGTGATATACACCCAATCTATAGTGTGTTCAGCAATGAAAGTATGTTGACACAAATTGATGAGCCAAGATTGTGTCGTGGCACTGTCAAAATGTTTAATTTTTATATTTTCTAAGATAGCTCCTAATCGTAGTAGTTCATTTGCTTCTGTTATAGGCCACCTCGTTTTCTCAATTTGGAGCCAATTTTCTAATTGTTGACAGTTGCTTCAAATAGTTGTGACCGGTATTCCTTTAGTTTGTGCCACTCGCATTCCAGCCAGAAGTCCAGCAATAATACATCTGTTTGCATCATCCTCATTGTTGAAGATTGCTACTGCCCCTTCCCACTGCATACTTGTATTGATCAGATCCCAGCCACCCATGGTTTGGTTTTTCGTAGGGGAGAAGATTCCTGCACACATAAGAATCGTATCACTGTTGATACTTAAGTCTTTAGATATCCTGCAAATACATTCCATATTAATGTGATATCTATGGACAAGACTCAATATTTCTTTAGTTCCAGGGGTTGAATACGTAAATCCTGTATCCATTTATTAACATAGTCTATGACTAACATAGGATTAGGTTGTATTTTTTTTAAACCCCACCTCATTTCTAACCTTCCAAATATCATAGCAAGTTATTAACCAAATGAACATAAACCAGTTCAACAAAGGTTTATCAAGTTGTGAATGAAAATAAATGCAAATATCAATCAAACTACAGTGGGGTAGCCTGTCCACTTGAAGGCCTAAGTGTCTTGTGGCCCAAACTCGCAGAGCCCAAGCACAATCAACAAACGATGCCAAACTGATTTGTTGCTTCAGCCACATAGTGTACATAAAGAGTCAGCCCTTGTCCATTGAGATAATATCTCCTTAATAGGGACCCCTACATGCACAAGACGCCAAAAAAACATTTTAAATTTTGGGTGTGTCTTCATCTTCCAAAAGAATTCCCACCATGCAGCATTTAAATTGTTAGAGGAATGTGAATCAACATGAGTTAGCTCTTTGTAGGCCAATTTGGTAGTGAGTTGCCGAGTTGTAGAGAGCGTGGACTTCCACTCATCCTTGCAATCAACAAGGTTAATCTATTGATATTTGTTGCAATATCAGGAAGCACATTGGTTAAACTAAATTCCAAAGACAACCATTTATTAGCAACCTCAGTAAGGCTACGGTCCTGGTGAAGAAAGCTAGGCATATTCCCTCCTAAACACGTCCATAGAGCTTTAGGGAGCCAAGGATCAAACCAAAAAGAAGTTTCTATCATCACCATTTGGGCCAAAAGAGTGATAATCTTTTTGAGACTATTCCAAGTATGAGATCTAGATCTGCCATAGACTTTTGGGTCAAAGATGGTAAACTTGGGAAAGTATTTGGCTTTTAGACATCTAACCCATATTGAGTCGGTCTCGATTAAAATTCTCCCACTTTGCAATAATATAAAAATTTTTTTTTTTTTTTATTTTTTTTTTCCCCCCCCCTCCCTCCTTTCTCCCCACACCATTAACCCCAACAAAATATAGAAATTTTTTTTATTTTGGTTGAACCCCCCCCCCAACTAAGTGGGCAAACCAACTTTTTTTTATTATTATTAGTAAACAACAAGTTGGTTTTGTTTAGGAGGGCGCCCAGTTTTGTTTTATGAAGCGCCCCCACCCCCCCCCCCCCCCCAAAAGGCCCGTTTGTTGTAAATATGTTTAAAACTTATTAAAGTTATTTTATATAAATATTGTTTAAATCGTGTCTTTTATCCATGGTTTTATTTAGTCCCACATCGGGTTGAGAGGATTTGATTATATGGTTTATATATAGTAAGGGCCCATGTATTATTAATTTGTGTGACACGAACCGAGCCTGAATCCTGTTGTGACCCTGCTATGGTTATATAGATATATATTAATATTAATAAATCTATATGACTTGGGACTTGGGTCATGGGCTTTGGTCCGGAAGGCACATTTTGTCATGGGCCCTATTCTGGAAAGCCCACTACTGGGTGAATACGTGGAGATGCCATTTGAGTGGCACTCTCCTGTAGGGAGGTCAGCTGGAGGTCCCTTCCTGAAGAGAGTTGAGTTGAAAGGTACCCTCACAGCCTTACCCTTTCACCCACAGCCTTTGGGGCTCTATATAAACTCATTTTCGTTCTCATTCTTGACACACAGAATTCCTCCTCCTCTTTCTCTCTCTCTCCCTGTTATTCTATTAAGCAGTGAACATAACCTAATTATACCTTGAGTAAACCTTTCAGGGGTGCAACCTTAAAGGTTTGGGCTGACTAATCTTGGGGTGAAGACATTTTTAGAACCCGTATTGCACAATCGGGGTGTCTAAATACCTTAAAGAAAGTACTTCATGTACATTTCAGCTCTAAAGGAGTATTGTGATTACAACAACAGTTCTAGTGTGCATGCAGATTCCTTAATCGTTTAAACTACTTTAAGGTATTTAGAATTTTCTACTATGGCTACTGACAACACTGAAGTAGTCAACACAACCGTTGGAAAAGAGACCAACATGAAGGACTCTGCAAAAGTAAGTGCACATGAGAAAGTTACTGAGAACAACACTCCTCTTCCATCTCTGCAAGCTTCACAACCACCAACCGGAAAGTCAGATTTTGACAAAATCGAGCAGTTCAAAGGTGAGAACTTTAAACGTTGGAAGCAAATGCAATATTTCACACTTATGGAAGCTAGGATAGCATTTGTGCTGAGTGAACCCCAACCTGATAAGTCAGGTGATCCTTCATTCAAGCAGAAAAGGATCGAATGGTTCACTGCGGATTTCAAATGTAAGAATCGCATTCTAAATGCGTTGTCAAATGAGTTATACAATGTGTATAGCTCTTTTGAATTTGCTTATGAAATCTGGGAGGCATTAGTCAAGAAGTATACTCTTGAGGATGCCGGTAACTCAAGGTTTGTGGTTGAAACCTTTCTGAAGTTTACGATGGTCAATGGGACTAGCATCTCCGACCAAGTAAACAAGTATCAAGTGTTGGTGGGGAATCTGGCAAAAGAGAATATCATTCTGCCAGATGCCTTTGTGACCAGTGCCTTGATACACAAGCTTCCTTCCTCTTGGAGTGCCTTTAAGGTCTCAATGAAACAGAAGAGGAAGGACTGGGCCTTTGACGATGTTGTGGTTCGGATCGGGGAATAGAAGAGAGGAACCGACTTAGGAACGAACCTAGTAGTTCCAATAAGCCTAAGGCCAACTTGGTAGAGACTGAACAAAAAAAGAAATTTAATAAGTCTCTGAAACCCAATCAAGATGCTACCTTCAAAAAGAAGAAGAGAGCATGCTTCAAGTGTGGCAAACCTGGGCATTTCATAAAGGATTGCAGGGTAAAGAAGAAAGGAGGATCAGAGAAAGCAAGGGCTAATCTAATTGATTCTGAGATCTACACTGCAATGATAACAGAGGCTTTTATAGTTGAAAAGTCAACATTCTGGGTGATAGATAAAGGTGCCACCAGCACATTTGTGGAGATAGGAGCTTCTTCTCCAAGTACTCTGATGCTGTTGACAAGATCTTCATGGGAAATTCTCAACCAGCCAATGTAATCGGAAAAGGACAAATACCCTAAAGCTTACCTCTAGAAAAATTCTGAAGTTGGAGAATGTCCTCTATGTACCAGATATAAGGCGAAATCTGATCTCTGGGTCCGCTCCTAAATAAAGCTGGGTTCAAACTGTCCTTTGAAGTAGACAAAGCAGTTCTCTTGAAAAATGATGTATTTATTGGAAAATGTTATCTAAATGATGGCCTCTTTATATTGAGTATTACTGAATTAATAAATACTTCGATTCTTGCTTATGTTCTTGATTCTTTTGATTTATGGCATGGTAGACTAGGTCACAGTAGTGCACCTTATATATCTCAATTATGTAAGTTGGGCATTATACATAGTATTAAACCACCACTGATTAAATGTCAAATTTGTGTTGAGGCTAAATTTACAAAGAAACCTCATAAGTCAGTGGATAGAAAAACGAATTTGCTAGAACTAGTGCAAAGTGATTTATGTGACTTCAAATCACAAGGATCAAGAGGTGGTACTAGGTATGTTATCACCTTTATAGATGACTGTTCTAGATATACTATGATATATCTACTGAAATCTAAGAATGAAGCCAGCAATGCCTTTCTGTCTTATAAAGCAGAAGTAGAGAATCAACTTGGAAGAAAGATAAAAAGGCTAAGGACTGACAGAGGGTCAGAATATTTCAGCCTTAGTAAATTCTTTGAAGAGAATGGCATTATTCATGAAACCACTGCCCCATATCAACCAGAATCTAATGGGATAGCAGAAAGGAAAAAATGTTCATTAGAAGAAATGATGAATGCAATGTTAATCAGTTCTGGCTTACCACTTGACTTGTGGGGGGATGCAATATTAACTTCGTGTTATGTTTTAAATAGAATTCCCCACAGGAAAATTGGATTGATACCATATGAAAAATGGTATTTAAGGAAACCAAGTGTGAAACACTTGAGAACATGGGGTTGTTTGGTCAAAGTAGCCATTCCAGAACCTAAGAAGCGAAAAGTTGGTCCTAAAACCATTGACTGTGTGTTTTTAGGATATGCAGTACATAGTTCTGCATACCGTTGCTTGGTTATAAGAACCATTGAAGAAATTTGTGAGGAAAATTCAATAATTGAGACAAGGGATGCTGAATTCTTTGAAAGAATATTTCCTTTTAAATTTAATAGACTTAATAGTGAGTCTGGAAGTAGTAGTATGAATCATGGAAATGATTTGGCTACAACCGCTGATTTATCTCATGAATTGACACAAGACAGTGGAAATGAGATAATATTGACTCCAAGTGGAAATGAGAATCCTATACGGAAAAGAAAAAGACAAAGGAAAACTAAATTTTCATCTGATGAGTGGATAGTCTATCTTATAGACAATGACCCTCTCACATATAGTGAAACAAGTTTTTCTCCGGATGTTGTCTTTTGGAAGGAAGCTATAAAGAGTGAACTAGATTCCATTATAGCTAACCACACTTGGGAATTGGTAAATCTTCCTCAAGGTTCAAAGGTGTTAGAGACCAAGTGGATATTTCGAAAGAAATTGAAACCTGATGGTTCCTTAGATAAGTTTAAAGCCAGACTTGTAGTCAAAGGTTTTAGGCAAAAGAAAGACATAGATTACTTTGACACCTTTGCACATGTAGCAAGAATAACTACTTTGAGAGTTCTCATGGCTATTGCATCTATCACAATTTGGTGATACACCAAATGGATGTAAAAACAGCATTCCTGAATGGGGAATTGGAGGAAGAGATCTACATAAGACAACCAGAAGGTTATGTATCTCTTGGTCAACCTAATAAGGTTTGTAAATTAGTCAAGTCATTGTATGCGTTGAAGCAAGCACCCAAGCAGTGGCATGAGAAATTTGATATTGCTCTCATTTCAAAGGGTTTTAGTGTCAAAGACTCTGAAAGGTGCTTATATAGTAAGTTTCATCAAGGGAAGGGTGTTTTTATTCTACTTTATGTAGATGACATGTTGATCATGGGAACAAATCTAGAAATAGTTAATCAAACTAAGAAACTGCTATTTTCTTTATTTGGCACCAAAGATTTGGGCACTGCTGATGTAATTTTGGGAATTAGAATCATCAGAAAAGAAAGAGAAATTATACTCTCTCAAGCTCATTATGTGGAAAATATGCTTAAGAAGTTTGGTTTTTATGATTCTAGTTCGTTCAAAACTCCTTTAACTATGGAAAGTAATTTTCAGAAAAATATTAGAGAACCAAGAAATCGGGAAGAGATACTCACGGATTATTGGATCTCAGAATTTATCCCATGAACTGTACTAGGCTAGATATTGCTCTAACAGTTGGAAAATTTAGCCAGCATACTCATAATCCTAGTAAAGAGCACTAGCTTGGAATTGAACGGTTACTTCGGTATCTTAAGGGTACTATGCATTATGGACTTCACTATAGTGGAAATCCCTTTGTTTTGGATGGACACTGTGATGCTAATTGGATCTCAGATTCAAGAGAAACACTAGCTACAAGTGGATATGTGTTTATGCTAGGTGGAGGAGCAATCTCATGGAAGTTAGTTAAGAAATCATGCGGAACATCTTCTACAATGGAAGCAGAATTCGTAGCTTTGGAAAAGGCTGGAAGTGAAGCTGAATGGCATAGAAACATGATTGCAAATATACCTTTATGGCCCAAACCAATGCCACCTATATCGCTGCACTGTGACAGTAAAGCAGCTATAGGAAGAGCCAAGAATCGGGTATATAATGGCAAAAGAAGACACATAAGTCTTCGACATAATCTTGTAAGGCAATATATTGATGAAGGAACAATTGCAATTGATTACGTGAAATCAAAGGAGAATTTAGCTAATATGTTCACTAAAGCTATGCCTACAAGAGCTTTTAATGAAGCACTTATGGGAATGGGATCAAGACCTGTGACATAGGTCATGTGACGGACAACCAACCTATGTGAAGAGGTTAAATCCTGAATTAGGTTCAAAGGGTAACCAACGAAGTCACTAGATGACCTGTTTGTACTACTATACCCATTCTGAATAATTATAGTAAAGTAGTACTACCATATTGTTGATAGGATGAGTAACTGACTCTTAATCAAGCATAGCTCACGAAATGTGGGGGTGTGTCAAATGTGGTGCACACCTAATGCTGACCTAAACAGATATAGAGGGTGAGGCCGCCTTCAGTTGGAAATATTACACAGGTAAAGTTCCTTAAATATCTATGAGACCAAGATTCGAGACAAGGCCAATAAAAATGTCTATTTTTCTTTATAAAGGGGTTGTTAAGAAGGTCGACCAATTGGATATGAATGGTGAAGTAGCCAGCTACACTGAAGAGGATAGGTTCAAGAAGTCAGACTTCACCGGTACTCTGTAGCATGCTTTATCAGATCTAGTGTAGATTCAAGTCCGAAAGACATCTACAACGAAGTGTCCTACTGTGTCTAATGTGTTCACTACTGCTTGAGTCTTCAGCCTTTGTATTTGAAGTTTTAACCATTGTGGGGGGTTGTTGTAAGTATGTTCAAAACTTATTAAAGTTAATTTATATAAATATTTGTTTAAATCGTGTCTTTTATCCATGGTTTTATTTAGTCCCACATCGGGTTGAGAGGATTTGATTATATGGTTTATATATAGTAAGGGCCCATGTCTTATTAATTTGTGCGACACGAACCAAGCCTGAATCCTGTTGTGACCCTGCTATGGTTATATAGATATATATTAATATTAATAAATCTATATGACTTGGGACTTGGGTCGTGGGCTTTGGTCCGGAAGGCACATTTTGTCATGGGCCCTATTCTGGAAAGCCCACTACTGGGTGAATACGTGGAGATGCCATTTGAGTGGTACTCTCCTGTAGGGAGGTCAGCTGGAGGTACCTTCCTAAAGAGAGTTGAGCTGAAAGGTACCCTCATAGCCTTACTCTTTCACCCCCAGCCTTTGGGGCTCTATATAAACTCATTTTCGTGCTCATTCTTGACACACAGAATTCCTCCTCTCTCTCTCTCTCTCTCTCTCTCTCTCTCTCTCTCTCCCTGTTATTCTGTTAAGCAGTGAACATAACCTAATTATACCTTGAGTAAACCTTTCTGGGGTGCAACCTTAAAGGTTTGGGCTGACTGATCTTGGGGTGAAGACACTTTTAGAACCCGTATTGCACAAATCGGGGTGTCTAAATACCTTAAAGAAAGTACTTCATGTACGTTTCAGCTCTAAAGGAGTATTGTGATTACAATAACAGTTCTAGTGTGCGTGTAGATTCTTCAATCATTTAAACACAGTTAGCTTTCCAACCTGCTAATCTCAAATGGATTTTTTTGAGAAGAGAGGCCATCTCCTTCCACCGTGCCCTACCATGAAAAAGAGCAGTCTCTAGGTATTGCATCTATCAAAGGTTATTATAATCATCTAATGAACCAAGTTGGGCCGATCAAATTTTGAGAAGTGGCACCAATGTTGGGTAATTTTGGATAGTCATATGCTGCATCGACCAAGCTCTCATGTCTATGGGGGGAGAGAGAGAGAGAGGCAACATAGCTTTATTTTTGTTTGACGCAATTTTTTGATTTTTGCTATGCTTTCATGAATTATTTATAAGGTAAAGCTTTCCTTCAATGCTTAGTATTGTTTTTCTTACTTGAGTTTTCCTTTGTCCACAAGAATATCTGGTAAGAAATTTGTCCATATCAGTCTAAATTCATTTTCGAATGCGGCCGATTCTTATCAGCGAACTCCTATGATGGTTTCAACTTTTAATTTTTCTTTTGATTTTAATAATGGTGTAATTTTTGTAAGGATATCTCTATTATTTTAACTTCTTCGATTCCAATTTTCTTTGTTGAACCCATTCTGAATTATACAATTGAAATCTTATAATTTTGATAAACTTTCTTTGATCATCTAGCTACTAGTTTTAGATCATGAGAAAGAACAATCGGTTTTGATCGTTGAAAAGAAGGAAAAAAGAGGACAATTAAGGGTTAGGATGGTGAAATAAAAGAGAGAGGGAGAGAAAAAGAAGGGATTTCATGGAAGTTGTCATGAAATTGTAAAGGAGGAAAGTAATTTGATTGGAAAAGGGATGTGGAACCAAAGAAAGTGGAAGGAAAATTTTTTTTGATTAGGTGGAGGAAGAACAAAAATAAAAATAGTTTTTTTTTGGGATAATTACTATTGCCCCCCTGTACTTTGATTTTATTACTAATGTATCCCCTGTATTTTGCAAAATTACTAATCCAACCTTTAACTTTGTCTATAATTACTAATGCCCCCCTACTGTCAAGTTCCGTTAGTTTACTGATGATGTGGCATCTCCATATTTTTTAAAAATCCCAAAATACCCTTTTACTTATCTCTTTACTTATTTGCCCTTTTGTCAAGTTACAGTAATACCCTTAATTAATTGTAGAGAAAAAAATAATCATAATCTGTTTTACTCTAAAAAAAAAAACCAAAATAAAGAAATAATAATTGAATAAAATTAAAATAGAAACCGAAGAGGAGGGGAGATAGAATTCAACTCAAATTTGGAAACTGAATATCACCTACTTCGTTAATTCCTTCTCTGGCAAGATTTTGTGGTTTCATCAATGGTGGGTTAGTAAAGCAATGAAAGTCTAAACTCCCATGGGGAGGTGTTACGTTCGGTTTCCAATATTAAAAAAGCACCAGTCCCCCCCCCCAAAAAAAAATAATTGTGGTTTCCTTCCCTACGTATGGTAAAGGAGAAGGTGGGAAACCAAATCGAATTTGAATTTTGCCAATTTCTTTAATTCAAAATAAATAAGTTTAGTGAAGGTGGAAAGCCAATATTTTTTTAATTCAAAATAAATGAAGTTAGGGTAAAATTGACATTTAATCTGGTTTTTATAAATGGGGTAGTATCGTCTTTTGATTTCTTAATTTTAATGAAGGACAAAGTGGACATTACACATTCAAACTTAACGGCTACTTAACACCGTTATAAGGAAGGGGGGCAACAGTAATTTTGTAAAGAACAGGGTTTTATTAGTAATAAAATCAAAGTACAGGGGGGCAACAGTAATTATCCCTTTTTTTTTTTAATGGGATTTGTTTCTTATAGGTTGTTTCCATGGGATTTTGTGTGAAGGTTTTTTGTGTGAGATTAGGTGTTCCTTAGTTTTTGGGCATTTTGGAGTCAGTTGAAGTGATGGATCGAAGAGGTTTTGTTTTGTAGGTTCCTACGGAGATCAACGGACTAGTTATTCAGGTTGATGACAAGTATGAAAGGCATAGTTAAGACAACTAGGCTAGGGGTGAAGCATTCAAATTTCTCTATAAAACTTTCAATGGTCATAAATATTTCATCTTGTGACAACAATCGGGTGAAAAATAATCTTACGCATGAGGGATTTGTTGAGGCTCTCAAAAAAAATTTAGAAAGGCAAGAGACAATGATGGAAGTTGAGAGGCAAGGGTTGAGGGATCTAGCGAACAATACAATCCAGTTATATTTTGCAGATAACGTTCTTTGTGAGGTTATTAGGTTGGCAGATCCAGAGCAGGTCCAAGTAAAGTCGAGATCGGTATAAGTCCAAGTTATTGACAAAGTTTTTGGTTCTTGATGCAGAGATCAAAGAGGAGGACAAGGCATTACCTTGTTTGCATCACTACCTCAATCATTTGATCACAATGTGAATACCTTACTATTTGGTAAGGATACTTTGAAATTTGATGGCGTTATTGCTGCTTTGATGATGAATGAAACACGATAGAAAGATAGCAGTGATATGAAGTTAGATGAAAGTAGTGCTTTTGGTTGTAAGGGGTGGTCATGGTAGAGGAAAATAAAATGGGAGAGGTCTGACAAATCAAGGGATCGCTCAAAGTCTACTGGTCAAAAATTAGTTTTTTATTTTTGCACAAAAGAACATCATATATAGATGTCTAAGGCCTAAGGACGATAGGAAAAAGAAGGAGAAGAAGGAAAAATCATCTATTGCAAGTTTAGATGGGTCTTGGAGTGATGATGGAGGGCATCTCCTTCTAACTACATCATTAGGTATGGATACTTCAGGCTGAATTTTAAATACTAGTTGTTCGCTTCATATGTGTTCAGTCAAGGATCAGTTTGTTACATATTACACATCTCAGAATGGTATTGTCAAAATGGCAAATAATGCAGAAATCAAGGTTGTTGGAGTTGGGACAGTATGGATTCACTTATTTAATGGGATTGTGCAAACTTTGACTTGGTTTCAACATGTGCTAGATAAAAGGAAGAATTTGATTTCAATGGGAACTCTGGATTCTAAAGGTTTCAAATATTTATTTGAAGGGTGGAGTAGAGGATCCATGGTTGTGATACAGGGACGGATGATCGGTAAACTATACAAGCTTGCAGGGAGTGTTGAAATAGATGAAGCTCCGATTGGAACTCGGGCAAAGGGTACAGGTGATAGACAAAATTTTTAGGTTTTTCAAATTATGAACATTGCTGAATAAGTGTAAATCTAGAAAGAAATGGATGATTTTTGCTTCGAATTTGGTAAGTTACAATGATTCTTGAAGCTGAGTGTAATAGTAAAAAAGGTGGAGCTGCATTACATCGTACGATGACAATGAGTTGTATACCCTAGGTGAGGGTGAATGACATGCTTGTTTAGGTAATGGCAATCATGAAAATTATCCCTGATGGGATGTGAGCCATGCAATAAGGTGTGGCAGATGCATAGAGACAAAGATGATTGCAGATTAGACATCAACAATAATTTTTTTCAAGGTGGTTTGCATAATTCAAGTCAAGGTGGAGATTATTGGGTTTGGGTGTTTTGTATTCTACAAGTCCATATGATTAGAGTTTGGTTGTATTTGGTAATTGAAATAAGCTTTGGGTCAATTAGTTGTACAAGGGGTAGAATTGTAATTATATGGGGATTAGAGTATGGGTTTTCCTATAGAATAGTCTCTGTGAGATACCCAGGTATGATGTGCAAGAAAAAGGTAATACTGTGTATAGTGTAAGAGCGGTGAGATTGTCAGAAAATAGTGAAATTCTTTTTCTTTAGTTGACGTAGACGATCTTGTCAAACCACGTTAAAATCCTTACAGTTGTGAGTCATTACTAGTGGTGGTAGATGGTTTTTCATAGTGGTTCAACTTACACAACTTAACCAATGAATAAATAGGTGAAGACCCACCTATATGTTAACATGTATAAATTAATTATTTTTTATTTAGGATAATTGGGTAATATTTGAATTTAATTGGAATTTTACTAACCGCTTTCAAGTTTCAACGGACTTTGACACAAGGGACCGAGCTAAACGTAATATATGGCATAATAGAGACCCCCTACTTTAGCCCCAATTTAAGAAATATAGACGTAAACTTTTTTCCCCAAGTGGTTGAAACCATTCTTTTCTTTTTTGGGGCAAGAAGTGGTTGAAACCATTCACAGCTATTAAATTTATGATCTTCTAGATTTGAATTCTGACGTTGACTATAAGATCATCTCTACTAGTTGAGAAGAGTGGGTCTACCGAAAAAGAAAGAGAATGATACGGAATTTCACTCCCCATGGACCCTGATGCCAGTTCACTCAACCATGACCAAATCAGGGCATTGGTGGAGATCGACCATAGAGGGAAAGCCAAAAGAGGTTGCGATCTAATTACCATATATTTCGAGTTTTCAAAATATTTCACAAGCTAAATCCCGAAGCCTGCACATCTCTATCAGTCCCAATTGGCCCTTTGCAGTACTATAACAAAGAGCAGTTAGGAACCATGGAAACACATAAGCTTCCCTACAAACAGTGCACCCAGAATGGTTGGTCCTATAATGCCCTAACTGTGCAGACCTACTCCTCCACCACCCGCTTCCGATGGTGTTGGGCTTCTCACATCTTCCATCACCTCCTTGACCGGCTGATATTTATGTAAAGGCACCGAATTGTAGTCCAAGAAACACAGGAACACCACCAAAACCACACATGACGCAAACATCGGAATCGGCCCAAAAATCCAAAACATGAAATTCATGGCAAAGTAGAGGAGCCTCAACCCAACCTGCCAGAAATGGTTAGCCCTTATCACTGACGACTGCACGTACTCCACCGGCACGTCGGTGTGTGGGGTGCTTATGAAGAAATCAACTTGGACCAAGTGCCTTGCCGACTGGACAAATGACCCAAACGCTAGCATGAAAGCTAAGAGCATGCACAGGTACTTGACAGAGAGAATGGCAGAACTCGAGTCTCCAACTATGTGAAAGTTCTTGAAGAGATTACCAGACGAGCTTCCCAGCCATGCTCCTATGAGAGAGCTCAGAGTAAGGGCCACAGAAGCCAAGAAGGTCGCACATGATATGTTTGTTGAAATTACAGAGATTGCTAAGCTTGTGTTATTCGTATCACCCTGCAAGTTCCAAATACCCACTAATAATCAGGACTATGAAGTCACCAATTTGATTAAAGTGATAGAGAATTAACTACACCTGCATCATTCTCTCAACCCATGCATTCCTGTTGTGATTCTCATAGCCAATTACTGTTGTTGCAGGATACCTTAGAAGTCGGTGGATGAGGTAGAGATGGTAGCTAAGCACTATCAAGAGCCCTGCTGGGACTAAGATCAGGTCCAGGTATTCCACCACAAACTCCATTACCTATTCCAATCCTGTCTTCTGCTTCTGCTTCTGCTTGTCTCCATCTAGCGAACATGGGAGAGATGAGTTTGATGATGGTTTAGTTGAAAGCGTGAAGGACACAACCACCAACAGACGTAATGGAAGTACCTAATAGGCTGGGAACGGCTGGAAACTTATAAAATACACATTGAATGTCCTTCACTGGGGCAGGTAACCTAGCTAAACACTTAAAGCGCAATAAAGAAATCGGAAGCATTGTTCGTACTCTTGGAATCGGATCGATTGATTCGCTCGAATTGGACTCGCTTTCACCGACACACATTTGTGCGGACTAGCGTTCATAAACGGCTCCCTCCCTAAATGGAAAATTATTCTCTCAAATTCTAATCGTTCATTTACCCTCAGTTTCTAGTCTAGAATTATGATTCACGCTAGTACGATTTGGTTGTACAATTAGGTACAAAAATGCTTTTCATATGACATACATTACGGTACAAAAACATTTTCAATATTTACCTTAAACGATACATGGACATCAGTCATATGAATCGTGGCTGAATCATGTTTTTGTACAAGACTTTGAGACACTTTAGGAACCAATCATATTGAAATCCACTATATCCCATGATGGATTTGGTATGATTTGATGTCTTTGTAGAAGGTCATGAATTGTACTCCTAGAGAGAACCTTCCAATGGGACCCAAAAGAGCTGGAGAAAAACCTACGTAGGTTTGTCTCTTTTGGATAACTGCTCCAATAACATGGCCCGTGAGTGCATTCAGAATGGGCGGTGGTATAATGTCCTAATCAACTGTTGTGATGAACTCCTCCACCGGAGGATTTCCACTGTAGTCGGAACCATTGTCTTCCTCCTTCTTCAACGGCCCATAATCATGCATAGGTACAGAATTGGAGTCCACGAAATACAGAAACAACACCAAAACCACGCATGACACAAACATAGGAATTGAACCAAAACTCCAAAACATGAAAATCATCGCAAAGTAGAGCAGCCTCAAACCCAGCTGCCAGAAATTATTGGCTCTGATCACCGACGATTGCACATACTCCACCGGCATGTCGCTGTTCGGCGTGCTTATGAAGAAATCAGCTTGGATTAAGTACCTTGCAGACTGAACAAATGACCCAAATGCCAGCATGAAAGCTAAGAGCATGCTCATGTACTTGAGGGAAATTGATGAGCCTTTTGTGTCTTCATGGACGTAGACATTCTTGAATAGATTTCCAGGGGCGCTTTCCCCCCATGCACCTATAAGAGAGCTAAGCGTAAGGCTCACAGAAGCCAGGAAGGTTGCACCTGTTATGTTTGTTGATATCACATTTAGTGCTAGGCTTGTGTTTTTCATGTCACCCTGCACGTTTCAAACTTCGAACACCCACTAATCAAGATTAGGAGGCAATTAATCTGATTATACAGCTAAATAGTTCAATTAGGGAGAACGAGAATTAAACAAACCTGCATCATTCTCTCAACCCATGCCATCCTGTTGAGATTTTCATAGCCAATTACTGTTGTTTCAGGAGATCTGAAAATTCTGTAGATGAGGAAGATATGATAGATCAACATAATCAAGAGCCCTGCTGAGATTAAGATCACATCCAGGTATTCCACCGTTAACTCCATTACCGATTCTAACCATTAGGAACTTATCAGAGATGATTTGATGATGCTTTACTTGGAAGGAGGAATCAATTATCAACTTTTGTAGCCTATACCATTAGGAACTTAGATTTGATGATGCTTTACTTAAAAGGAGGAATCAATCAACAATTGTAGCCTATATTTTTGACAGGAAACCAAAAAGCAAAAGGAATTAATTACATCGTAGATATACCTAAAAGCTTGGAGTTTTCGTTGACCGAGTTGTACGGATAATGTATGGCTACAAGGAATTTGCTCTCTTAGTGGAGGAAAATTCAGAGTTTTATGAGTACAAGTTTTGAAGGTTTATGTTGATTCTGCGTTGAAGCTTTTCAATTGAGTCAAGAGCCAGTTCCAACCTTGTATTTCTGTGAGTCTTCGATAAGGTACAATCTTGTAGGCACATTGACACCTTGAAGTGTGCCTTGGCAATGATGATGGAAGCCCAACTTGCTCATGGCGTGTAACTTAAGTGGTATAGAAAACTTATGAACTTACCTCTACCGACCTTTTGCTCCAAAGATGTCTTATATGGAGCTAAAAGCTCTAGGGTTGTCACGTTGGACTTAACAATTGCATCAACTACATTAACTTGGATGCATAATGTACGTAAAAACCCAACTTGCTCTTGAAGTTTTTTATTTTTTGGGTGGTGGTGGTGGTGGTGGGTTTGGAGATTAATAAACAAATGAATTTTTTTATGTGTGGGTCCCAAGCAGACTAACATCCTTAGTCCCTATTAAGTATATTTAAATTTCAAAAAATGAAGAAACCAAAGTGTCTCTCAAGTTATATTATTTAATACATTATGTTAATATATAGTTTTAGAAAGAGATAATTGGTCATTAATCATTAATTATATGGTTAATATATATATATATATATATATATATAAAATAATCTGAGGGACATTTTCGTCCTTTCACGTTTAAAATTTAAACATGCTTAACGGCGACTAACAGTGTTAGTTTGGTTAGGACCACACGTAATATATTGCACTTAAGGGACCCAACATTAGTTTGTGGTCCACTAGAGGGACTCACACATAAAAAAATTTAAATAAATTCATTAATCAAAAGAAGAAAAACGAGATAGCGGGGAGAGAGTACAATTCAAACCAAAGGGAAACCCAGCAAAAACAAAGAAAATAGGCTCAACGGAAGGCATCAAGCAAAAGCGGATAAAAAAACCGGGTAAGAAAGTTCCACATTAGTTGAAAACACCCCTTGGTAATCCTGTTGCTTTTTCTTGCAACCCTCTGGGTCTGAGGCATAGGAAGAGGTAGAGGTTTCAATCACGAGAGTACCTCATCAAGGATGTACTTATCGTGGAATTTGGGAGAGGTTCACTTTACTACAGACATGCTGCCTATAATCAATGGAGATAGCGGGACGAGAGACAATGGGGCTAGCTTTGTTCTCAAATAAAATTTGTGCTCCGTAGTTTGGAAGGTCGAACTCAATCGGTAGGTGAAGAGGAAGAAAAGAATGGGTATGAGATGGGAAAGTGTGGGGAGTAATACAGGCTTGGGTTGCAGGTATTAGAAAGGGCTCGGGTGGAGGGGGCAAAGGGAGCGAAGAGTTGGGCCTTATGGAGAAGGAATTGGGCCCGAGATACCCGGGGTTGGGCTTAGGCTGGACCACATGGTAAAGAAAGGGATCCCATTTGTCTCATCCACCCTAATGTGGGAGAGCTTATCCATTGCGTTTCTTGAATGACCAACTCGGAAACGATTAATTGTTTGTCCAAAATGTTCCCTTGAGTATGGTGTAGCAACGCATGAAGAGATCAAAGAGAGATTAGTGACAAGGAGAGATTTGAGGGGATCATTATAAAAAGAAGAGTATTATGCCACATGGCTTAAATGGAGAGATTAAAGATGGATGCTTTTTTTTTTGGGTGGAGGGTAAGAATCTGTGGTAAATCTTTACTTTTGGTAAGAATTAGGGGGTACATCAGTTATTAGGAAAAATGTAGTAGTAGCAATATCATCTGCATCACCTTCACTAGTATGTAGATCTAATATCCAATGGCTACAATAGAATGTAACCCCAAAATATTCCTTGTTCTTATCAGTGCATGTCATGGAACTTTAATAGAAACCCCACTTTAATTTTATGAGATGAGCTGTAAAGTGGTTTTTGGAAGAGCTTTTAAAGTGAGATTTCTTTAAGAGCAGCCATGGGCATTCTTTCATTTTGCTGCAAGTGAAAGTAAGACTAAAGTCATCCTTCAAATTCATTACTGGTGAAGGAGGATTTCGAGGATTCAAACGTATTCCTATACTCAAGTATGCATCTTATTCACTGTTTCAATTTTAATTTTTATTATAGAAAATTGTGCCGTCTCCTTTGATTTGTAAATGAAATAGGCTCAACTGTTCAACGCCTCGAAGATCTTATGCATCTAGGTTTTTCCTTTTCTCAATTTCTTCTCTTTTTTGATAACAATAAACTAAGTAAACCAATTGGGAATGCTTAAAATTTCTATTTCTATTTCATATTCTTGTTTCGTTTTCCAACAATCACATAATTTTTGTCCTGTTAGGGTCATCTTCTTGTCTTAGGTTCAAGATCTTCTTGCATGTACAGTTTTCTTTTCTTTCTAATAGACTTAATGGCCCATAAATTAAGGTTCTACGAAATATTCTTATGCATGCATTCGGAGCCTTGTGATGACTAGGAAAATTCAATCCTCGAAAGATCTTAATTTTCCCATGAAAGCTAACATTGCTAAAAGCCTTAATTTAGAATCGATAATTATCAATCGTAGCTAAATATATGATAGAACATCTCTAAATACCTTGGGAGTAGAGTTGTGGTTTTTTCACTTTACAATTTCTTGTAATTTTTGGCTTTTTGTATTTCATTTTTTGCTCTTTAAATCAAATGATTTTTTGACGAAGAAATTTTTGAGTTTATTATTGGGCATGCAATCTTTCCCATTATATTTTTGGAGTTTATTTTAATTGTAAATCTCTTGTAATCCTTCTATACTATCTAACTAGGGCATTCTATAAACTTTGACATGATTCCATTCTTAAAAGGTGGTCTATTCTCATAAAAAAGTTTTCGAATACAATTGAATGTCATATATGTACATCCATACAGAAATTTTCACTAAAGTATGTATTAGAAGTCGTGAATTAATTTTTGTTTTTATGACAAAAGAAAAAATAGATTTAAGGATGTTTTATTTTTTATTATCATCATGAAGCATTTAGTTGCAAATTTGCAATAAGGTTTTACCAAATGAAAACTTAATGCTACTAAAAGTTTCTCTTAAAAACTGTTTTTCAACTATAAGTAGGGTGTTAAATGATGAATTTTTAAATATTTTAATAGTTGTATGATGAATAGCACTTAAATTATTGTTTAGTGCCGCTTAAAAACTACACAGTACCACCACAAAAAGTCTTTATTTAGAAGCAATAATTATTAATCACAACTAAAAATATATAGCATCTCTAACTGTCTTCTTAAAATGAAGTGTTGCACATTTCTCTTGTAGTGTATCATGGAGGGATTGATGATTATAAATTCCCTTAATTTCTCACTTGATTTTCTAAGTTACTTATTAGTAGAGACGGCAGAAACTTAATTTCAAGTTCAGATTTCATTGTTTAAGGTGTATAGTATTATCTCATTAAAGTTCCAACAAAACTTTTCTTGACAATTTTGCTAGAGAAGAAGCAAATAAAAGAAGCTGGTTTACATGAGAAACCTTGGAAAATGGTCAAGAAGATTTGTTTGTGATGAATTGTTCCTTGACCTAAACATGAGTGACTAATTTTTCTCAAATAAATAATGTGTTTGTCAAGATTTATTCTCAATCCTTTTATTAGATGTTATTGTTGTAAATTTCTTGTCGTCCATATACATGTAATGTTTCTTGACATGCCTTTTCATGTTCTTCAATCTGCCAGGATATAAACAAAAATGTCAACACCAAAATTACCTCCAGGATTGAGGTTTATGCCCACAGAGCCTGAACTCCTGAAGTTTCTCAAAGACAAGCTTTTGGGTCATCTTGATGAACTTGTTTCTGGTTTCATCTCTGACAATGTTGATCCCTACAGTTGCAATCCGGTTTTTCTTCCTAAAGGTTCTCTCACTCTCTCTCTCTCTCTCTCTCTCTGAGATCATTTTTAGTATTGATATTCTTTATCATGCATTTCAACAGATGAACTGATTTAGTTCGCCTTCAATGATGTTACTGTAGGTAACCAATTCAAATATACAAAACAAGCATACTTCTTTGCGCGTAAGCAACCAAACGGAGTTGATGAAGAACCATTTTGAAGAGTTTCTACATTGCGGGAGGAGATCTTTGACGAGGGTAAGAAGCTAGGGTTTAAGGACACATTGGAATTTGTCGGGTCAACTGGAAATGCGATAGTACAGGCAAACTGGGTGATGCGTGAATACAGTCTAAGTCCAGTCATATTTTCAGAAGAGGAGCATAGAGCTATTGGAAATAGAAATATTTGGTTTACTTTATTTCAGTTTTTCTTTTTTGCTAGGATTTTGAAGATCCTCAACTCTTTTTATTGTTATTTGTCTTACTCTTAAGAATTCTAAAACCAGGGGTCAAGTTGGATTTTCAAGATAACTGGAGAGTGTTTTATCAATATCAAAAGCATCCATTTTCATTTTAATTTATGGAAATTTACATAATTATTCACTTTTGTGTATCTTTTTACACTACTATTATCATGTTAATGATCTTGCCTCTACAGCTCCACCCTATCCCTGTCTATCCCCATGATCAACCTTTGTTGGGTTTCTTTCATTCTTGAGTTCATTGTAACTTCATGCGCATGAACTTATGTGAATGCATGTGAGGTACCTGTCATATAGGCCTACCTCCTTTGGTTGATTAAATTAGAGTACCTCATTTGCATTCTGAAGGCAATTGCTGCCCTCTCCTTGTCCTCCTCTTGGAGACTGCTCTACAAGTGGGAAAAGGAGTTTTGGGTTCTTCTTCTTTTTTAAACTTTCTAAGGGTTGGGCTGGGTGAGAGGTGGGAAAGAGGCTAATTTCAATGGGTGGATGTTGAATTATAGAGGGGCGGGGCTTCATTATACGAGGGGACACATGTTGGGATAATGGATGCACAACCACGAATAGAGAGGAACACAAACAAAGCATACAAGAGGGATTTAACGTGGTTCGGCAAAACCCTGCCTATGTCCACCTGAGAGAAAAGAAGTTCCACTATTTTTAAAAAAAGCTCACACCCACAAAGCATTAGTCTTTGCTTCTATGTTTACTAGGTTATTCTACAGAGAGTATTTATAGGGAAACCTAAAACCCTAATCCCAATGTAATTACAAGTTTAACCCAGTACTAGTAATTGACCCAAACCCTGTTTCAATTACAAATACAACTAAAACCATAATTACATGGACCTAAAGAATACAAGACACCCAAACCCAACAATCTCCACCTTGGCTTGAATTCTGCAAACCACCTTGAAGAAAACCATTGATGATGTTTCTCTGTAATCATTAGTCTTTGTGTATCCATCACACCTTACCGCATGGCCCACATCCCCTTCAGGGATGCTTTTGTTACTGCCATCACTAAACCAGCATGGCGCACACCCCCCACTTGGGGTGTCCCATACAGCTCATTGCTACTATACGACGTGACGTGGCTCCATCTCTCCTTTTGTCACAGCCAACTTCGAGAGATCACTACCACTCACCAAATCCAAAGCGAAACTCACTCACTTCTTTCCAAATTTGCCCTTGTTTTACGCCTAAACAATTTGCAAATTCTGTCTACTTGTATCCCTTGCCAAAGTGTCAACTGGAGCTCCACCTGTTTCAACACTTCCTGCAAGCCTATACAACTTACCAATCATCTTTCCCCGCATCTCAACCATTGATCCCCTTGAAACCTTGAGAACTCCACCTTCAGATGACCATCTAAAACCTTTAGAATCTAGTGTATTTAATGAAATCAAATTCTTCCTTAAATATGACACATGTCTAACCCCAGTCAAAGTTCGCACAATCCCATCAAACATGCGAATTCGCACAATCCCAACTCCAACAACCCTGCTTTCTGCGTTATTTGTCATCTTGACTGTACCACTTTCACATGCATGATATGTAGCAAACTGATTCTTGACTGAACACATGTGAAAATAACACTCGAGTCTAAAATCCAATCTAAAGTATTCAAACCTGATGATGAAGTCAGAAGGACATCATGTCACATCCTCCCAGCCGGTACCCTATCTGGCATACCCGAGAGTGTGATCCACAGCCCGAAGATCAGGTATCGAGTAATCAACCTCCCACATAAACAATAACATAATCATGAACAATAATAATAAAAGTGCGGAAGATAAACCATAGATCCAAATAAGGAAAGAATGAATCATATATAAATCAGAGTACTAGATATAATCAGAGTGTCTAAATCACATAAGTAAAGTGAGGCGAAATCCCACTCTACAACCAGCGGAAAAGTAGTTCTAAAAGAGAATAAGCAAGATAAAATATAATCCCAATAGCAGGTACAATAGGTAACTAAATTGTTCTCAACTTTATAGACAATATCCCTATAAGTATAAATCTCATAAACAGCACAAGGGCGCTTCCACTCTATGGTCGGACTAAGCATCGTACGGAGCATAACCACTCGCGGAATCTTCAGTGTAATTGTTGTAACTGCAATCACCTTCCTGGAGATATGCCTCTTCTCCTTGCGCTTCTTTATACGGGCCGTCATGATATTCAGAACCTGTAGAATAGTCTAACAAACATTGTACAATAAAGGAATGAGTTTCAAAGAAACTCAGTAAGGCAGTTAAATCCATAATAACATAAATGGCAGGATTACAAAACAAACATAGATGCAATATGGTATGAGACAAACTATGAATGTATGAATCTAACTCTATATATGCTGGTCTCTATTGGCAGACATGCTTTAAGTCATAGCACCGTACTTCTTTAGGAAGGTCTCAAACACTCATCATCAGTTGGTAATGGGTCCGGCATCCCTCGGGACATTCCATGGCTGGGGGTATAGGTCACCACTCTCTCACATAACCATTGGTCTAAGTACCGGCGAATGTCAGGGTAAAGCCTAGCTAAATGCAAGTCTTCTACTTAGTTACATCAAGTCAGATCCAGATACGTCCATTCCTCGTCCCTGACAATCCTTTCCGGTATCCTTCACACTAGAGTCCTCATAGTCCCTGACTACGGACTCATCAACCCTACTGGTCATCCACATATGGTAAACGGGAAGCTCTCACGTCCCCTCACGGGTTGGTTACCGATCTTGAGCGCCCGTGAGCCAAAGTCTATCCATATGCAACCCTCCAATAAATGGCCCCCACAATGTGATTCCTGTCCTCTCACGGGTTGGTTACCGGTCTTGAGCGCCCATGAATCCCCATTGCTACCACGGGTCGTTCGGTCTCAATACCCCTCCGATTAGGGTCTGACATAACGGGACATCCTAGCCCAACACTACTAGACAGTCCTAGATATGTCATCCAACAGTTTAGGAAGGTGTCCAGAGGGCATCTCCGGAAACATCCCATAATATTCCCATAGTTGTCCAAGGACAGAAGTGTCAAAAGGACACCTCTCCTTTCCAAACCATACTTAAGCATACACAAGCATCAATTCATAACATCACATATATGGTAACTTCATATATGGAAAGAAATCAATAATTACAATCACTTTGTATATAACTGGTAAGTAAATCATACATGAGTCAATTCAATATAAATAAGTAATGCTACTGATATCAAGACAGTACCACAGTAGTATAACATTATAAGAATCTAATTAAAGAAATAACTTAACAAGATTCAAATATAGAAACTAGGATATGCAATTTATGTTGTTAAAGAAGTAACCATCCTTACCTTTTATAACTTGCAAAGGAATCCTAAGAAATCAAGTAAGATCTTGACAAACTTGAGAAGAAGGTCCTAAACAAGTGTATACAACATATTAGGAAAGATCCCTAACAGAAAAGATACCAAAACATCCAAAACAGACCAATTACGAGTTGTTGTACTCATTGGTCGAGTGGATTGGTCGACTGTCCATCCAGTCGACCAATGCAGACGATAGCCTATAAAATCAGAGTTTTGAGATATAAAATCCGAATTTGGTGGTTCAAAAGGGTACTAATCAAGGGGTAAACTACATTAGTAGTATCCTAACATATAGGGGATCTCAAAACACTAAACAAATCAAGTCATCAAGATACAAATTAGGAAACAAAAAGTTACCATAATTAGATCAATCATGGTTCTTGAAGAATTCAAGATAGAAATCAAAGGCAAGAACAATAGGAGAATGAATCATTGATTCAGGTAAAGGTATCATGAAAAGCATACTTAGATCTTCAAGAAAATAGACCTAAGAGCATAAATCTAAATAAGGAAACAAAACCTACCATATATGTAATTATCATGATTCATGAAGAAAACATGGTATGGTAGAAGAGAAACAACTAGAGATTGATAGATCATGGATCATGAAAAGAAAACACAGCAATTGACTACTAACATGATCAATATAGTAGATCTAAAGAGATTTGAATTCAAATCAAAAGATAAACAAAGACTAGATCATGGTTTGATCATGATTCCTTCAAAAGCTTGCAATGATCATGGTTAAGATCATTGCATTAGCCATTAATCCTTAGGAAAATCATGAGAGACAAGTCCAGAGATGTTTGCAACAGAGAATGCAGCATCTCCTCTCTTTCTCAACTCAAAAAGGAAAGAAAAATAGAGATGGAGGAGAAGAAGAGAGCGTAGACATACCTTTGATGCAAAAGGAAGAGTTTTGACGAAGATCCTTCAAGAAAAACACCAAGGATGCAAGGGAGATGACTTGCAGAGGTCTTTGGTTCGTTCCAAAGAGTTTGGAGGCAGAAAATACGAAGTAGACTCGAGATTGGACTTAAATAGAGCAAGCAAGACCTAATTGCCAAAGACAGCACCCATTGGTCGAGTGGATTGGTCGACTGGTCCAGTCGACCAATCAGTAGACCAATGCGACAACAACTCCTAAACAGGGAATTGAAGACCCAGATCAAATCCAATCCTAAAGGGGTTTTGCACACATATCAAGTGACTTACCTAATAGGTAGAAATGCCTTCAAACCATGATAGAGAGCACTCCAAGTCCATCAACTAATCCGATCTTCATCAAGATTCAGTTTCCATAAATAGAACTTCATCATCAACTCTCATGGATTCAAAGCCAGACACCAAGTCCTCCACTGGGATGGCCCAAAGCTGACTTCTTACTTTACTTCGGGTCACTGGACCTATAAATAACAAGGTTTCCGGGTCAAGGTTAGGGCTGGGTTTTACACATCATCTCCTCCATCATCGCTCAATAAGATAGCAATAAATGATTCATCACTCTCCCTATCCTTCCTTTTCCTATCTTCCTTGTCCTTCCTTTTCCTATCTTCCTTACGCCTTAGACAATCTTTCTTTATATGACCTTCCTCTTTGCAATAGTAACAAGTTACTTTGCGAGCAACAGACTTTGAGCGACTCCTTGACTTGCTAGACCCCTCCATTCTCCCATTTGGTCTTCCTCTACTATGACCCCCCTTACAACCAAGGCACTACTTTCATCTGACTCCCTATCACCACTATTTTTCTGCCATATTTCATTCATCAGCAATGCAGTAATAACATCATCAAGTTTCAAAGTATCCTTACCAAAATGTAATGTGGTCACAATGTGATCAAATGACTGAGGCAATGATGCCAACAAAAGTAATACCTTGTCTTCCTCCTTGATCTCCTCATCAAGAGCCGACAACTCCGTCAAAATCTTGTTGAACTCATCCAGGTGCTTGTCAAAATTTGCTCCCTTTACAACCGAATGCCATATAACTGTTTCTTTAAAAACAACCGATTTGTCAACGACTTGGACTTGTACCTACTCTCCAGCTTTGCCCAGACTTCCTCTGGATCCACCACCCCGATGACTTCACGAAGAACATTATCCGCAAGATGCAACTGGATTGTACTATTTGCTAGATCTCTCAACTCTTGCAACTCGTCTTCCTTCATCGCCTCTGGCTTTTCTGATTTTTTCCTGAGAGCTTTAACAGTACCTTCTCGCGTAAGGATGTTCTTCACCCGTTGTTGCCACAAAGTGAAATTGTTTTGACCATTGAAAAATTCTATGGAGAAATTAGAACTCTTCACCGCCATCTGATTTGTGCCCTTCATACCCGTCAACAACCCAAAAAACCTGTTCGTTGATCTCTGTACGAACTCACAAATCAATACCAACGGAGCGAAATATCTTCGATCCGTCACTTCCACTGAGTCCAGAACGCCCAAATACCTTAGGAACACTTAACTCTGTACAAAACCTTCACAAAAAATCATGTGGAAACAATCTGTACAATACGATCCAATAATACCAAAAAAAAAAAAATCCCTTTTTTCCGTCTTTTTCCCACCGAATCTTTTTCTCCTTTTTTTCTTTTTCTTTTCCCCCCCTCCATTTATAGTTCTTCCTCCACGTTCCACTTCTCAATAAACAAGATTACCTTCTTCTCTGTTTTTTTTAATCCTCTTCTTGAGCCAATCTGCTAAAATCATAAGAAATAAAAAGATAAAAGAAAAAACTTCTCGATTCTAGATCTAGAATTGTACATTCGATCAATCCGTCGAAGCCTTCTTCGTTCTCCTGACAACTATCTTCTCCTTTCTGGATCTTCGCACACTTCCGGCGACGATCCACTGAACCTCGCTCTGATACCACTTGTTGGGATAATGGATGCACAACCATGAACAGAGAAGAACACAAGCAAAGCACATGAGGGATTTAACGTGGTTCGGCAAAACCCTGCCTATGTCCACTTGAGAGAAAAGAAGTTCCACTATTTCAGAAAACCTCACACTACTCTCACACCCATAAAGTGTTAGTCTTTGCTTCCGTGTCTACTAGGTTATTCCACAAAGAGTATTTATAGGGAAACCTAAAACCATAATCCCAATGTAATTACAAGTTTAACCCAGTACTAGTAATTGACCCAAACCCTGTTTTAATTACAAATACAACAAATACCATAATTACATGGACCTACAGAATACAAGACACTCAAACCCAACAACACAGTGGAGGGTGATAAGAGAGAAGAAGGAGAAGAGAGATTGAAGACAAGTGTTTAGTGTAGTTCGGTTGTGATTAATAACCTATGTCCATGATGGTAAAGGAGTGCTACATTTCTATATTATTCAAGAGTGATAAGTACATGATATTTATAGAGGTGCTCTTTGAGTTTCCAACATTGTCACAACTCCATTCACCTAAGCTACCTTGGATAAGGATATCTGAGAAAGTCTATTGTTGAGACAGTTTACATGAGATCAAACTCTGAGGTTTAAGATAAGACCATATTGGTTGGAGTCACTTCTATGTTAAATTGAATCTCTTTGAGCTGTTGTGCATGAGGTAGAAGACCTCAAGTTAGACTGTTTTGAATCACCTTGGAGTGTTGTGCATGAGGCAAGAGACCTCAAATTGGACTCCTTCAATTGACCATGGATGACTTGTGGAACTCGATTGGGGTTGCTTCCATGCCCCTTAAGCTCAACGGCAAATCTTAGACGTTGAGATTGCTCATGAGAAAGTGGAACCGTTGATATGGAAGCGGTTTGGTGAGAATATCTGCAAACTGAACCTTGGTGGAGACAAAGCGAACTTCAAGGGGGGCGTTTAAAGACCTTGTCATGAACAAAGTGGTAATCAATTTTCACATGTCTTGTGTGAGCATGAAAACTAGATTTGCAGTCAGCCATGTCGCCCCCACATTGTCACACACCAAGATTGGCATAGAGGACAAGTAAACCTTCAATTCCTTAAGTAATTAAATACTGAAGCTAGGTCATTTTATTGACCGCAGTACCCTGGGCTTTGTATTCGGATTCAGTACTCGATCAGGGCACAATAGCCTACTTACAAGAACTCCAGGAGATTAAATTTTGGCCCAAAAAAAATAGCATAACCACAAATGGACTTGCAGTCATATGGGCAACAAGCCTAATTTGCATCAGAAAAGATAGATAATTGCAAATCTAAGTATTTGTGAATAGTCAACCCTTTGTGTATAGTGCCTTTGAGATAACATAGGATTCTCTTGACAGTAGACCAATGATCAATGGTGGGACTATGCATGAATTTGCAAACCCTATTGACGGCGAGTTGGATGTTCGACTGAGTTAGGGTGGCATATTCTAGTGCACACCCAATGCTTCTATACAAACTAGGATTCGGAAGAGGGTCACCCATGAACTTGCTTAGCAGATAGGAGGTAGAGATGGAGTTTGAACCGGCTTGCAGTCAACCATATTTGCCTTGGTTGAAAATTCAAAGATGTACTAAGACTAACAAAGGGGCCATTAAGATTCTGATGAACAGGCATACCTAAGAAGAAGTGAAGTGGGCCCATGTCCTTAATTGTAAATGCAACATCAATGCTATTCAAAAAATCCGATAATAAAAAACCTTCATTACTACCAGTCAGAATTATGTTGTCAACATAAATAAGAATGTAGATTGTCCCATTCGCCCCTATCATAGTACTATATAAAGGTCAAAACTCAATTCAATTATGGCAAATCTTTTGTTAGGCCAAAATACCCTTCCCTCAAAAGGCACATGCCCCTTGACATGCACCCTTACAAAGCAAGACTCCATTAATTCATCCTCAATAAACACATCTTTTAACGTCATCTTTCGATGGAAAGACACATTTCTCAACATGAGAGACGCATGAAGGGCTACAGCTCCTTAGTAAGTGACACTTTCATCGACAGGTTACATTTTCCCAAACGACTTTCAAAAATGCATGTCATTCCCCATATTTGAATCCACAAATTGAATTTGCAGGAGAAAGCCAGAAAAACGCTTGTGAAATGCCAACGCAGAGCTGTTCTAGTGGTGAAACCAACACCTCTTAGTGAAGAGGTCGTGGGTTCGACTCTTGCTGAGGCATATTAATATCCCCATCCCCCAGCTTAATAAAGCCCCTTTGTACCACAAAAAAAAAAAAAAGAAGCCCCGCTTATGAATGGTAAGTTTTGTGAAATCCAGCCCAAAACCTAAATTTGACACCCTATTTGTTTTGGATGAAGAAGAACTTGTTTGATGTTTGACCTTGAAGTTGGACCTTGAGTATAGTGTTTGTCACACCCCACCTGTCGGTCTCGGTTACCCGCTCGACAACCCGTGGGTGCGATCCGTCACAAGATCCAAGGTTTTAGTCTATCAACAATATTTAAGACAAATACAGATAATCATGAGCAAGAATATTCAATAACTAAATTAAATGAATTACAGAAGCCCAAAATGCTCCAATAACAAAGGAAAGAAAATAAAGAATAATGAATAAGTCAAAAATGAGGGCAGCGGAATAAAAGTGTTTAAATCAGTTTCTTTCCAGTTTGTTTCTCTAAGTCAATGAACTTAGATTCCAGTTTAATGAGGTGAGGGGTTCTCCAATTCTTCTCCAGTCTCAGTGCGAACTGCCTGACCACCTTTCGCCTCTGACCATCAACCGGTGCGATAAGCGCACTCCATGCACCCGCAGGAACTCCCGCACATGCTATTTCCATCTCCCACTGGCGGTGCCACATCTTCTTCAAACGGGATGGTTCCTTCATAGGGAACCAGCCCATCTTTAGATACAAATCCTTCTTCTGTATAGGCTAAAAACATACAAAGAATAAAGGAATGAGTTCTAAAGAACTCAGTAAGAAACAATCATATATCTCATCCATCATCCAAAAATGCCATGATACAACAGTAATATGAATGAATGCAAAACATGAATGATGCTATGATTTCTAACTATGCAAGTCTCTAATAGCTGACATGCTTTAAGATAAACACCAGCCCTCCTCTCGGGTAAGTCTCATCACTCGATCCGGCAAGGACTGGTTACCTCCGTAGGGATCCAGGGAAAAAGGGAAAGTCCACACTGCTCACAAACCATGGTTAGGGGTTAAGTCCACACTCTCTCACCACGACCATTGGTAATGAGTACTGGCGCATGTCTGGGTTTCTAATCCAATGCAAGGTCATAATGGTTACATGTCTACATGAAGTCCAGATACATCCCCTATGGCACCGACCAACTCGGTTCAGTATCCTTCGCAACCTAGGAGTAAGAATCCTCACGGACTGGCTACCTCTGTTGGACTCTACTCCATAACCCTATGGTCATCCACATATCATTGGGGCGGATGCTCTCATGATTCCTCCCGACACCCGGTCCGGTCCTTGGACACCCATGAGCCCAACCCTAACATATGCAACCCTACCATTTCATGACCAACAGTGAACCACCAAGTCACATCACTGTCATCACGGGTCACTCGGCTTCAATTCCCCTACCGAAAGGGTAGTAGCATGTGGGGTACCTAGCCATGCAATCTAGACTCATCCTAACAATGTCATCAATTAATCATGATAGTGCTGAAGGCATCAGCAGGCTTGTGTCCCATTCCACAGCCTCCTGATAACATCAGCCAAGATATCCCAAAAGGAATACCCCAACTATCATAATCATATACCAACTACCACCATCTCATAACAATCACAAACCATAAAGTAAATATGAAATCAAAGTAAACAGCAGTAGTATAACAGCATTATATATGAAACTACAGCAGTTTATATTGGTACAGATTAAGAATAACAATTACTAAATCAACATGCTGAAGTATACATAAATAGATAAGATAGACTGTCCTTACTTGCATATACTGAAACGTCCGTAAAATGGAATCCAGTAATTATTAGTAGACTTTTCTTTTAAACACTAATCACCTAAACACAGGGTTATTAGAATATATAAGTCACATAAACCAAATTGAATCAAAACCGAAATCTATTTGGTCATCACGTTTTACCAAAGTCGCTTGTGCCGGTCGCTTAGGTTAGCGACCGCCACTAGTGACCACCCCAAAAACAATGAGTTTCAATCCGAAACTCAGGCTTCTGATTACTCGATTTCAATCCGGTTTTCGAGTAATCTCGTCCTAAGTCTCGAATTAAACACTCCCTAAGCCAAAAGGGTAAGAGAAAACAATCCACTATCATCAGTGGATTACCCCTAACCCTCTCCTTGATTGGATTTACCATCTCACAGAAGCAGGGTTCCGTTTATGGTTATTCCATCTCACGTAGATTAAAAAAAAGGGTAAAAAATAACCAAGGGGTAATCACAGTGACGAGGGAAAAAGGGTAAAACAAAACTAACGGAGATAAGAGAGTAGAGAACGAAGGGTTAGTTCAATACCTCACACCAGAAAGCCAGAGAAGAAGAGAACTGATCCTCCAAACCACTGTCAGTACTCCAGAGACTCTTTCGGATCTTCCCCGCAGCCGTCTTAACTCCCAAATAAGAAATAACGAATAAAGTAATCATTAATGAGACGGAGGTTGCCTTTTATAGAAGTCTGGGGGCAAAATAGGGCAAAATCCCCGAAAACAGACCGGGCGGTCGCTTGGGCCGGTCGCTTAGGTTAAGCGACCGCCACTAGTAACTGCCCCCATGTAATTTGCCATACAAGGGTGCTTTTACTAGGGGGTTGATACCCAAGGTCAACCTAGCCCTAAATAAGAGATGGGGGAGATCTTACCTTCATTCCGGACATCTCTAAACGACACTTGACTTCCAGAATTTCCCACTCCAGCCAAGGCAGGCTTTTCAGACATAGGATCCAGATCCATGGGTCCTGGGTATGGATCATGGGCTTCAATCCGGATACTCCACAAGTTCACCCGACTAGACTTTCGGGTTCTCGGACCTGGAATACGGATCTCGGGTTAGAAATACGGGGGGTATTACAGTGTTGATATGTTTAGAAGATCCTAGGAAGTCAAGTTGGACCTCTCCCTTAGTGTAGATCTAAAGGCCCTAAGTGAAGGAAGAAGGCTTGTGGGCCATATCAGTAGAAGACATAGTGTTCGACTCCGAACCCATGGAAATAGACAATGATGCCCCATACTTGAAGACCTTGGTTGATTTAGAAAAGAGGCTATGCCTTGATGAAGAGAAGATTGGTTGATGACCTTAGAGCTTGGTTAGATATGATTCGAAGCCATTTTTCCATGCTAGGTAAGTTATAGTATATGTGTTTAAAGTTTCGTTTGATTCCGAGTAGTGGAAGGCCCTCAAATCCCTGTTTCCGGCTAAGTTGACTACCTGGTCGACAGGGCCAGTCTACCAAGCCAATCAACCCAAGGATATTGAATTCGGGCGGAATCTTCTAAATAGGGTTATATTGCTATATATACCAAAACACTTCGTGTTTTTAGTATCCCTAGCCTCCAAAACACCTAGAGAACAAAGGGAACTCATCTCCAAGCCTCCTTTGGTGTGGAAGAAGATCTACATTCAACTCTCAAGCTTTCTCTCTCTTGTTCTTCAATCAAAGGTTAGTAATCTTACTTCTATGTTATTGATTCATTCTTTCCATGATCTTTCTCTTCTCTAATTTGAGATTATGAGGAAGATATTGCATCTCTACAATCATATCTTCTACAATCTCTTCTCATTCTGTATGCTATGATTTCATATTCATTCTCAACATGATTTTCATGATTTCTTCTTAAACAATGATCATGTTCTTATTTTGATTTCTTCTAGCATATTAGATGCATCTCTATGATCATTCTTACTCTTGATTTACTGTATTCATATACTAGAATGAGATCTCATCATCTCTAGTTCATCTCTTTCATTCATAGCATGTTTTCAATGAAAACCATGTTGTTTTCCAAATTAGAAAGTATGATTCTAAATTATAAAGTCATGAATTTTGATCATGGATGGTGTCTAATCCATGTTAGATAGTCTTAGTATGTTTGTGTGACGTTCCCCTTCGAATTTCGGATCAATCAGACTTCAAACGAAGAAGTTATGACTGATTTGGTGTTGCTGTCGAACACTATTATGGGCAGATTGCCTTGGTCGACTGAACCAGTCAACCCAGCCAATCAACCCGCAGTGACAGCAACTCCGTTTTTGATCTGTTTCAACTCCAATCTTTTGGAATTGCTTCTTATGACCTATACATGTTTTGTCAAGCTTGTTTAGGTGATTTTGGATCTGTTCTCTGATCTCTTATTTGAAGACTATAAGTTTGGATTACGAGGTGAGTATTCCAACTCACAATATGCCTATTTACATGTCTTTATGTATTATGATATGAATGCATGATTTAACTACTATTGTTTGGTTTCCTTTACATCATGATACTTCTGCAACTACAGTAGCTTGTCCACATTGTTAATTTCATATTATAATTGATTATTGATTATGAAAAGGCAATATGGACTATGATGCGGATATGAGTGTGATTATGATATGTTTGGAATCATGATGTGATGTGGATGCTTAGGTCGTAGTTGTGGAATGGGGAATGCCCTATTGGCGTTTCTGTCTTTGGACATCAGTGGAAGTGGTATGGGACGCTTTCCTATGGTGCCCCTTGACTCTTTCCTTAACTACTGGTTGACATACCTAGGATTGGTCTAGCAGTGTTTGGCTAGGAATACCCCTGTTATATCAGACCCGATTCGGAAGGGTATTGAGACCAAACGACCCGTGGTAGCAATGGGGATTCATGGGCGCTCAAGACCGGTAACCAACCCGTGAGGGGACATGAATCACATTGTGGGGGCCATTTATTGGTAGGGTTGCATATGGATAGACTTGGGCTCACGGACGCTCAAGACCGGTAACCAACCTGTGAGAGGACGTGAGACCTTCCCGTTTACTATATGTGGATGACCAATAGGGTTGATGAGTCCGTAGTCTGGGACTATGTTGACTCTAGTGTGAAGGATATCGGAAATGATCGCCAGGGGCGAGGAATGGACGTATCTGGATTTGAGTTGATATGACTAAGTAGAAGACTTGCATTGGGCTAGGCTTTACCCTGACATGCGCTAATACTTAGACCAAACAGTTATGTGAGAGAGCGGTGACTTAAACCCCAGCCAAGGTTGTCCATAAGGTGTATCGACCCATTGCCAACCGAGGATGAGTGAATTGAGACCTACCCAAAGAAATATGGTGATATAACTTAAAGCATGTCTTCCAATAGAGACCAGAATACATATATAGAATATTGTTTCATATCATTGCATATATGTTTGCTTGTGGATACATGTGAAGATGCTTATTGTGTTTGGATTACTTACTAAGTTCTTTTGAGCTTACCCTTCGGGGGACTTGTTTTTAGATGACATTACAGGATCAAAAGAGAACCCGTGCCCCAGTACGGAAGACCTTTCCGTACATGGTACAGCTCCGGATGTCCTTGGACAAGGTAATGAACAACGTGACAGCTAGTACACAGACTTGGGCTGCATTGATGGCTCCCATTGACGGCAGCCGGCATCATCTTATTTTTCGATGGGATCGTGCGCTAGATGCTGATCTGAAGCTTCAAGAGCATGCCCTAAAGTGAAGAAGATGAAGCTTGAAGAAGAAGAAGAGCCAACTGAAGATGTGGATTAGATTCTCTTGTTTCTTCTAGACTTTTATTTTACTTGTATTAGCTTAGAGCTTGCTTTAGATTTCGATCTACCTTCCGCATATGTTGTGGGGTATATTTCCGCTATACTCTACAATTGTCTTTTGATTTAGTATCTTGTTATTCCGCACTCTGATATTCTTTAGTGATCCTTCTGAGGTCCTTTCTTGACTTTTATTAGTAAAATACTTGAATACAATGATTTGTTTTTGCCTATGATTATGTTATTGTGCTAAATGGATATGATCGTTCCTAAACTTGATCTTCGGGGCTGTGGATCACTCCCCCGGTAACCCAGGATAGGGTATAGGCTGGGTGTATTTGGGCGGGATGTGAAAAGTTTCATCTAGCACACATTCAATTGCAATAAATGATGAACAAGCCACCTCTTTCCTAGTAGCCTCCGATGCTAAACCTGGTGATCAGGTTGCTCTCACTTTCCTTAAATATATTGGAGGTTCATATTGTGGTCAGTTGGTTTCTTCCATTCCCATCAATTTGATTAGATATCATTTGCATCACATTTGTAGTTGGCGATCTTTTCTCCCCTGCCTGTAATTTGAGTAAGTGCCAAAGGCGCCCTACTAAACGCAGCTTACACCGGAAGATTTTGATTTTCTCCTCTGAATCAAAGACCCTCTTAGCAACATATAAGAAGAGGGAAAAGGTGGTATTAGTCTGTTTTCTTCTTCCTTGAGTGACTCCAATGTCAACTCGGTATAAAGTTAGAACAGTGTCTCAGGCAAAAGAATCGTCCGACATGGCACTCTTCCTCCACACCATACCTCAGGCAAGCACAATGTGTAAACCTAACCAAGGTTACGGAAACAAACTAGATGGAATTTTTTCTGGTTCCAATGGTTATCTGCACATTGACCAGCCGAATTAAGGAGCTATTGATTTCTTGGCAAATAAGGTGCCAGATTGGGACATTCAGAGATTAATTCGCCCTGGACAACATCTATAAAGTGTGAACTGGATCTCAATGCATCTGGATGCTCTTGGTTCCGATTGTAGTTTCTTTTCTGTTGCTTATCTGTGAGTAGGAACCTGTGAGGTTGGGTCTATTGGGGGCAACTAATGTTGTGGGTACGAGGTTCGGTTCCTTCTTGTATGATTAATATTGTGTTATTTTTTTTCATTTTTAATACAAATGACCCTTTTAGCGATTTTTTTTTTTCAAAACTGATAGAAGGAAATAAAAAGAAAAATCTCCCAATTCCTAAACCTGCCCTAGTTAACCATATACAATAAGATGTGAATTGCAGATTGTGTGCTAAATGGGTTAAGTTATGGGTCTTTATTATTACTTATTACCAACAAAAACTTAGTGCAGTTAATGAATCTAGGCGGGGCTCACGCAGTTGCTTTTGTGAAGTCCTTGATCATAAAAATGGGAAAGAGGTAAGTTTTAGTCAAATGTTGTTAAAAGCCATGAGTTAGGGTTAAGAGACACGTTTTAGGTGATGGAAAGAGAAAACATGGCAGAGAGAGAGAGAGAGAGAGAGAGAGAGAGAGAAAGAGGCTCAATTTTATGTGGTTCGGTAGAGAGAGACTTAGTTTACGTGGTCGGTTGATCTCAGCAGCCAATGTCCACGAGAATGTGATTTGCTTCCTTGAGATTGACTACAGTACATATTACATATATATTTATAGTTACAAGAGTCCTGCTCAACATTAATCTTGAACTCTAACTCAGTTCGAATTACTCAAGTTATCTATTTGTATTTGGTATGAACTATGTCTCTTGTGGGATTTTTATTCGTGGCTGGTTGCTGCCGACGACCCTGATTTTGCCACATCAGCGATGTGAGAATGAATGGTTGAGATTCAAACATTGAGGGTTTATGTGTAAATATTAGTTTTTATTTTTACATTTTAAAGGATTAAATTTTATTAATTTACAAAACTAACTCCCTCATTCACCCGATACCCAAAACCCTCTCTCATCGGAGCCACGGGCCTCAGATGCTCTTCCTTTGTACCTTACCAATGGCATCTTCTTCACACTCTTCTTCTCCATTGCTTACTTCCTTCTCCACCGTTGGCGTGACAAGATACGCATTTCCATCCCTCTCCATTTTGTAACCTTTGGTGAAATCGTCGCCATTTTCTGCCTCATCGCTTCCTTCATCTACCTGCTTGGTTCTTCGGTATCGATTTTGTTCAATCCTTCATTTCCTGTAACTCGAATGAGGATTTGGACATCGATGAAGAAAATGAGAAGTTCCCTCGCCCCGCTGCCTTAATCAATGATTCCGCACCCATTTTCACGCCGATACCGGAAGAGGATGAGGAGGTTATCAAATCCGTGGTTGATGGAGTCATTCCATCTTATGATATTGAATCAAAGCTTGGCGATTCTAGTCTTGCCACAATGATACACCGTGAAGCATTGCAGAGGATTACGGTGAGATCTCTTGCTGACTTGCCTTTCGATGGTTTTGATTATAATTCCATTTTGGGCCAATGCTGTGAGATGCTTGTGGGTTATGTTTAGATTCCTGTGGGAGTTTCTGGTCCATTGTTGCTCGATGGAAAGGAGTATACGGTGCCCATGACAACCACTGAGGGTTGTTTGGTGGCCAATACTAACAGGGGTTGTAAGGCCGTTTATGCATCTGGTGGTGCCTCCAGCGAATTGCTCAGAGATGGATGGTATTGGGTGAATGAGGAAGTTAGTTTTGTAAATTAATAAAATTTAATCCTTTAAAATGTAAAAAGAAAAACGAATATTTACACATAAACCCTCAATGTTTGAATCTCAACCATTCATTCTCACATCGCTGATGTGGCGAAATCAGGGCTGTCGGCCGCAGCATAAGACAAATAAACCATTAAATCTATTAACAAAGATTGTACCCAAGTGAGTTTAGTAGCCGCATTTCCTAGGGCTTGATATTCTGCCTCAGTACTAGAGTGAGCTACAGTTTGTTGCTTCTTAGAATTCCAAGAGATAAGATTGCAGCCTAAAAAGATAGCATAGCCACCAATAGATTTTTGATCATTAGGGCAACTGGCCCAATCAGCATCAGAGAAAGCCGATAAAGAATTTGGAGATCGATGATGAATAAAAATGCCATTCGAGGAAGTTCCTTTTAGGTATCGTAAGATGCGCTTGACGGTAGACCAATGATCAATAGTGGGAGAGTGCATGAATTGACAAACTTTATTGACTGCAAATTGAATATTAGGCAGAGTCATATTGCATACTGAAGAGCACAAACAATGCAACGATAGAGGGTAGGATCCGCCATTAATTCACCTATGAACTTACAGAGTTTGTCAGTGATGGAAGCAGGAGTAGAGACAAGCTTGCAAGCAGACATATTTGCCCTCTTAAGAAGATCTTGAATATGCTGATGTTGAGAGAAATGAAGGCCATCATGAGATCGAGTGACAGACATGCCCAAAAAATAATGAAGAGAGCCTAAGTCCTTTAGGGCAAAAACAAAGCCAAGATCACTAAGGAATCGGGCCAATAAAGCGTCAGAACTACCAGTCAGAATAATATCATTAACATATACCAGAATAAACATAGTGTCAACAGATCCACGAAAAATAATAAAAAGGTGTCAGTTTAGAGCCTATAAACCCATATTCAACAAGAAAGGAGCTAAGCCGCTCGAACCAAGCACAAGGAGCCTGCTTTAAACCATAAAGGGACCGGTGAAGTTTGCAAACATGGTTAGGATGAAGGGAGTCAATGAAGCCAGGTGGTTGCTTCATATACACAGTTTCATACAAAAACTCATGAAGGAAGATATTTTGATATCTAGTTGGAGAATAGACCAAAACTGTGAAACTGCAAGAGCTAAGATCAGCTGAAAGGTAGTTGGTTTGACCACCGGGCTAAGGGTTTCATGATAGTCAAGGCCTTCCTTTTGATTAAAACCCTTAGCCATTAAGCGGGCTTTGTATCTTTCAATGGAACCATCTGCCTTTCGCTTGACTCGAAAAACCCATTTACATTCAATGACATTTTGAGAAGGAGGAGGAACAAGAGACCAAGTACCATTCTTCAAAAGTATAGTGAATTCTTAATCCATAGCCTTCCGCCAATGAGGGTATTTTTTGGCAATAGTAAAGGAAGTAGGTTCAATGTGGGTGTGATCAATTTGGGTGAGAAGAGCCCTAGGGTTTACTTTTGATCTAGTGATCATGGGATGAGTGTTTTGTGAAGGTTGGGAAGTGATGGGTGGTAGAGTAGCTCAGGAGTCAAAGGGTAGGTCAACAACTAGATGAACAGGACACAGAGACTTGGCTAAGGGAGGTGAGGAGGGAGAGGATTCAGCCAAGGGGGTAGGGAAAACCCTAGAAACGTGGGGACTAAGAGAAGAGGCCATAGGGGAGGAGGTGTGGGACCAATGGGAGAAGTCGGGGTGAAGGATTCTCCTGTAGAGTTTAGTTGAGGTGGGGCCCCTAAAATTGAGGGAATGGGGTTAGCGTTTCTCACTAAAGGTGGAGGCCCTAAAATGGAGGGAAGTGGTGGGGTAGGGGAGGGAGTTACCTCACTGGAAAGGAAAGGGAATGTTCTTTCATCAAATATAGCATGTTGAGAAATAAGGAGTTTTCTAGTAATAGGATTAAAACAATTGTATCATTTATGGCGAAAACTATATCCCAAGAAGACATATAGTTCAGATTGAAATTCCACCTTATGTTTGTTATACAGTCTATAACATGGATAACATGCACAACCAAAAATCCTCAAAGAGTCTTATTTAGGCTAAACTTTAAATAATTTCAAATAAGGTGAAGTATTTTTTAGCACTAGTGTAGGCAAATGATTTATTAGAAAAACAACCGTTTCAAAGGCATGCATCCAAAATTTTTTAGGGCAAGAAGCATGTGCTAATAAGGTCAATCCAATTTCCACAATGTGACGATGATGGCGCTCAACAACCCCATTTTTCTCATGTATGTGAGGACAAGAGAACCTGTGTTCAATACCAAATTCTTGAAGAGAAGTGGAGATAGTTCTATATTCCCCTCCCTAGTCACTATGAAAATGCTTAATGCGTCTAGAAATGAGATTCCCAACAAGAACTTAAATCTCTTAAAAATACCAACAACTTCAGATTTAATAGTCATAGGATAAAACCAAATAAATTTGTTGAAATCATCCGCAAAAATCACATATTATGGAAACCCCTCAAGAGACTCCACAGGAGAGGGGCCCCAAACATCAGAAAATACTAAGTCCAAAGGTTCGTCAGAAACTGATTTTAATGGGTGAAAAGGGAGTTTGTGACTTTTCCCTTTCTGACAAGCATTACAAACATAAAGTAAATCATCTGAACTAACTAGCAACTCAAAAGTAGAAATTAAATATCTCATAATTTTGGAAGTAGGATGCCTCAAACATGAATGCCAATTCCAAAAAGAAGTCTTTTCTCCAACAAATGTTTTGGGAGAGTGATTGGAGCCCAACTGAATTTGGTACAATCCATCCTTAACATTGCCCTGAAAAAGACATCTCCCCATTGTACAATCCTTCACATAACAGATATCGGGATGAAATACAAATAGAGCATTATGATCCTTAGTGAATTAGAAGACCGATAATAAATTTTTACAAATAGAGGGCACATGAAGACTTCAAATAAGAAGATGTAAAATATTCATGTTATCAATATTACTGATAGGAAGACCAGCACCATTACCAATTTGAACCCGATCTGAACCATGGTAGGGTTGTGCAATATAAAGATTCTCAAGAGCATTGGTGATGTGATGTGTAGCGCCAGAGTCAGGGTACCAATTTTCATCTAGAAGATATGCACTAGAAAGTTCATAAATATTAAGAGATGGAATTGCATTAAAGGTACTTTGAATGACATGATTGAAACACTGATAACAGTCATTTTCTCTATGTCCAGGACGAGCACAAATCTGGAAGATAAGAAGATTGCCAATTTGATGAAGTGGCTGATGTGTATGAGAGCCATGATGAGGAGAAAAATGATCACTACCAAATTTACCTCTTGGAGAAAAACACTCTCTGTAAGGCTGACATGGAGGCCTAATAGGGGTGGGTTGGCTAGTGGCCATGTTTGACATAGGGGAAGAAGAATCAATAGTCATTAGTTCATCTCTTAACCAAATTTCTTGACTCAATAACATACCTCGTAATTCATCATAATAGATATGAGAATTGTGAGTGGTAATGGCAGTCACAAAAGGGAGAGTATTCAACTCCCAAACCATTCAAGACATGAAGACAGAGTTCTTCATCATTCATAGGACGTCCCACAACGGCCAATTAATTAGAAATATTTTTTAATGTGAAGAAGGTAATCATGAATGCTATTGTTACCTCTTCGAATATTTTGGATTTGAAGGTGAAGTTGCATTATGTGAGCGGAAGAGCAAGTTGAGTAGATTTGCTCAAGCTTGGACCAGACTTCTTTAGAGGTGGAGCAACCAATAACTTGCGCATGAATTGGTTCAATAAGGGTAGCAATGATCTAGCACATCAACAGTTGATCCCAGGGGCGGAACCAGGATTTAATATTGGGGGGGGGGGGGGGCGAAGAATGGAAGTCCAAATTGGGGAAGCACCAATGGTTTTTCACCACACATATTGTGTGGCCCTTATAAGACCCACTGGGGGTCCCACCTATGAATTATTTTATTATATTAAGGAATAGACCTGCATATATTTTGTGGGGCCCACACATATTTGACAAAAATAGGTAAATTTTTGATAATGATATTTTTTTTTTCAACAAGATATAAGTAAATTAATGCATCAGTACAAAAAAAAAAAAAAAAAAAAAAAAAAATCACATGACTTCAACCCTAAAAATTCAGATGCAAACCATTTTTATTTTTATTTTATTATTATTTTTTTTAAAGCTAAGAAATGCAAACCAATGGTAGTTAGTTGCCATACTAACTAACTATAGACATTTTATTCACAATATAAAATCAAATAACATAAATTGTAGAAGAAATAAAGAAACAAAGAATATAAAATCAAATAAAGAATAACAAAAAAATGAGAAAAAGAGAAACAATAAATAAATTAAGAAAGATAAAGAGTACCTAATAGTGGGGAAGATTTTTCCCCAAATTTTCCTTAACACACGCTTATAGAAAAGGAAGAATAAATAGGAAGAAAGAAACGGAAGAGAATAAATAGAAAGAAAAGAGGAGAGAGGAGAGAGGAGATATGAGATAATAAATAGGGATTGAGGATTTAGTTTCTAATTAGAAATGACATTTTGAATATCTAATAAGATTTTTTTCTTTCAAAAATTTCCTTTAACCCACGTTTATAGAAAGAGAAGAGAATAAATAGGAAGAAAAGATGTGAGAGAGAAGAGAGGGGAAAATAAATATGGATTGAAGAGTTAGTTTTTAACTAGGGATGACATTTATACTCATTATTTTACCTTTAAAATTTGTTCTCAATATTGAGGGGGGGGGAGGGGCCGGGGGTGGGGGGGCATGGCCCCCTCGGTCCCTTAGTGGGGCGCCCCTGGTTGATCATGACGGTTCCACTTTTGATAGTCAAGATTTGGTAGAAAGATCGCAGCATCATCTTTATCGGGAATGGCAGCGGGTGGGCAAAGAGAAGATCCATCAACAATCTCAAATAGTTCGTATGTCTTCAGAAGAGGAACAATATGAAATCTCCATAACAAATAATTCGTCTCATTAAACTTTGTTGAGAGGAAGCCATTGAGGTAGGGAAACGAATGGGTGGAAACCTGGAGCTTTGATGCCATGTCAAAAGCCATGAGTTAGGGTTAGAGAGACACGTTTTAGGTGATGGAAAGAGAGACAAAACGTGGGAGAGAGAGGAACAAACATGGGGGGGGGGGGAGGGAGAGAGAGAGAGAGAGAGAGAGTTTGTTTTATGTGGTTCGGTTGATCTCTATAACCTACGTCCACAGGAATGTGATTTGCTTCCTTGAGATTGACTATAGTACAGATTACATATTTATAGTTAGAAGAGTCATGCTCAACATTAATCTTGGACTCTAATATATCAATTGATCCAATATATCACTATATCATATTGAGGACTCCATCTAAAGTCTTCCATTATAAAGTCCTCTAGCACAAGAAGTTCTGCTCTCCCTCTTTTTGTTACAATAATAAAATTCTAAGATTGAACACCCTCTGTATTCTTAATGTGTATACCTACTGCAACACCCTCTATATTCTGAATGTATATATACCTACTATAAATTTTTTATTGTGGGTGTTCAAAACTAAGAAAAAGAGCTCTGGAATTAGCACTCATTGGTCAAAAGTTTGGGATCGAAGGCATAGAGACTTGGGCTGGATTCTAGGGTCTTTGGCTCAAAAGGTGACATGAATGAAAGCTTGATGGAGCCTGCCTAGGGTAAGCCTCGCCTTTTCATTTTTTCTAAATTTTGTCTAGGTCTGTCTTCCTTTCTCTTTGGTAGTATTCTTTCTATGTCTTAGACTCTGAGCCAAAGGCAACATGATTAAAGTACTGAAAATTTCCCTCTACGTTTAATTAGGTACTTGACTCTTGATCACTCATATATGAGTAGGCTGTTATCAGATTTTCCAAATTGGGATTGTTCATAAATATGAAAAGACTCTCGATCACTGATGTATGAGTAAACTATTAACAGGTTTTCCAAATTGGGACTGTTCATAAATATGGACATGTGTATATACATACACATTATCATTTATAGAGTTGGCATATGAACATGAATTGAAGCGAAGTCACCTCCAAAATTGAATGGAACCAAGGCAGTATTATCGTCACGCCAGGACCTAACATTGGAATAAGGATTGAAAGTCTATGGTTCTGCAATTAATGATTTAACTACGATAGTCTCGGCATAAATTCAAAAGAGAAAACCTGATCTACATAAACCTCTAAGTTCAAATATGAAATAGTATCATTCTATTCAATATTGACTTTATATATTTTTTTTGGTAGGAAAGAGTTTAATTTATTTAAAGGAGAAACTCTATTACAACCTAGTCCTAGAATATCAAACAATAAAAGCCTGATAAGAGGAGGGGGGTGGGGTATTGATAGTTAAGAAGGCCTCTTGGGTGAGAGCACTATCCTTGGCTAGAGTATCCGCCACCATGTTGCCTTGCGAAGAACATGCCTGAAGGAGAAAGTCTCGAATGACATCAAGAGATGTAAGATGTCTACAATAATTGGTATATCTTCCAGGGTGCTTCAGAGAGGTGATTTTTTAGGATACAAATGAGAGCTTGGTTGTCAGACTCTACCTTGATCTTCAACAGTTTAAAATCAATAGCCCATATTTAAGCTTGTCATATTGCCAAAGCTTCTACAGTGAGGATGTCCTATGCTTCAATTCCCCGTCCAACGCAGAAGAGCATACGACCCTAGTGATCTCTCGCAATACCTCCATAGTCCGCAACCCCTTGATCTTTAAAGAGGGACCCATCGATATTCAATTTTGTAAGGGAAGGAATAGGAGCCACCCATTTAATGAGATTGCAAATGTTTTTAGTTTGCACTTTCTTGGGTTGCTAACAATAGAATTGAAGACCTTTCCAAATTTGAAGATTTACCTGAGAAGGAGAGGGGATGTCGTTTGACTCGAATTGGCTGGTGTAGGCTTTCCAAAATGACCATAATACAGTTAAATTTGTAATTACTAGCTCAGGAGCCATTCCATCATGCCATTTATTGACCAGCTGTATTACTGTCTCCACCAAGGACCCACATGAAGCCATGAAGGGGAAGTGTAGAGTATCCAAAATAGAATTTGCAAGTGGGCACTAGACAAAGATATGATCAGGTATCGTTTCCTCCTCCCCACAGTGTAGCAAATATTGGATCAAGAGCATCCACATTGTATTATATTAATGAAGCAGTTGGCAGCTTGTGTATTAAGACCTTCCAGAGAAAATGGGTGGCTCTTGGGTGTAGGGGCAGTTGCCAGAATTTTTTCCAAATGGTAGCTGGTGTAGCCAACCAGATGAGGAACTTATGGCTAGCCTATATGCTGATCTAATTGAGAACCTTCCAAAATTTGTCCAATAACAGATTAACCGGTCATGCTGTGTTGAAATTGGTAAAGGTATTGCAAGAATCCTTTTGACCATATCTGGTGGCCACCACTATTGCAAAGTATTTCTGTTCCATGAGTGATTGTGGGGATCAATGAATTGTGCCACTTTTGTTGGAGCAAGCATAGCTAGAGGATAACAGCCTAAGTTTGAAACTGTATTTGGAATCCAGCTGTCTGTCCAAGGACTGATTTCTTGACCATCTCTAACTTGCCATATGATTCCTTTTTTGATTGAATCCCTACCCATCATCATTGATTACCATCCCCAGGAATCAGGAGTAACAAGGGGAAACATCCAAAAAGGAGCAATTGTGGCAATATTTCTTCAACATCAATCACCCCCACAATGATTGTGAATTTTGAAGTAATTCCCATGCCTTCCAAGATAGATGGGCTAGGGTAAAAGAATAAAGATTGCAGAAGTTTAAGCCACCTTCAAATTTTGGAGAGCAAATAGAACACTAGTCTATGGTGTGTACTTGTTGCTTGTCTCCATTGGACCAAAAGAATGTTTTCATTTTCTTTTCTCCAATGTCTATTATAGAAATCGGCAGACAAAAACAAGACATAAAATGTGAGGGCAAAGCTACTCGAATGGACTGAATTAAGACTGCCTTTCTAGGAGATGCCAGATATTTGGATTTCCACCCCTGTAATTATTAACTCGTTCAAGGAGTGTAGTGCAATGTTTGTGTTCATTTTACCTGGAAAGAGAGGAATACCAAATAAATATCTTCCATAGTCATCGGGGAGATGTGGAACTGTGATGTCAACTCTCTTTTCATCGCAGTAGAGGTGTTCGGGCTATAATGAGCTCATGTTTTTCTCACATTCAATTCCTAGCCAAAAAGATCACAATATTGTTGGATTACCTGTGCAAAAGTGTTAGCTTCCTTTCTTGAGGATTGACCAAACAAAATGATTCATCTGCAAGAGCGAGATGTGAGAGTCTTTCGCCGCCTCTACTTCATTGAATACCTTTTATTTTCTTATTCTGAACTTGCAACTCCAAGTGAGAAGTCAATAGCTCAGCACACAATACAAACAGATAAGACAAAAGTGGATCACCTTCCCTTAACCCCTAGAAGGCTGTATAGAAGTAGGGGATCCATTGACGAGTGGAATGTAGGTGACAGTGGTGACATAGAACATGATCCATTGTACCCATTTATCTGGGAATCCGTATGCCTACAAAGCCTTTTTGAGGAAGCTTCACTCTAATTAGTCATACGCCTTACTCATATCCAATTTAACTGACATAATACCATTTTTCCTTTGTTTGTGTCCATGGACCTTGTACATGTTCATGAGCTATTAAAATATTGTCTTGAATATGTCTTCCCTTAACAAAACCATTTTTTTTGAAAGGAAATTAATTTGGGAGAATCTTCTTCAGATGAGTGACCAAGTTTCTGGAGATAATTTTGTAACTCATGTTACACAGACTAATAGGTTTGAAATCTCCTATTTATTCAGGCGAATCTACTTTCGGAATTAGAGCTAAGAAAATAGAATTATGAGATTTAGAGAATGTACCTGTGTCAAAGAACTGATAGACCATGGCTTGCACATCATATTTAATCTCCTCCCACCCTTTTTGATGAAATCTGGGAAGCTATCTGGACCTGGTGAGTTTAGTCCATTAGCACTGAAGACTGCTAATTTAATCTCCTCATCATTGATAGGACGTAGCAGCCATTGCTGGTCGGAATAAAAAAGACTGTTCTTGATTGGGTTAAAATATTCAGCCTGTTTCTTGGAGAAGATGAAGAGTATAGATTTTGCAAAAGCGTGACAAAAGCATTCGCAATGTCTGGTTGTTCAGTGAAGTGTAGTCCATTCTGTTTTATGACTCTGATTCTATTTCGTGCACAACGCACCAAAGTGCTTTGGTGAAATAATCAAGTGTTCATATTGCCTTGAATTTGAGGCAAGCTTTTTGCTACCATTTATCTGCTTGCTATTTGAGAACCAACTTCAATTTTGCCACAAGATGGCTTTCTTCCATGTACTACTGCTCTGATCTGTGGTCAGGGGATACTTGCTCATGGAGGAAAATCACATTTCTGAGTTCTTTTTCTCTGGAGTAAAGGTTCTTCGCTGTTGTTTATTCTAGTGCCTTAAGTTTCTGGAGAGAATGTCAAGCTTTTTTGCCCAAGAGAAGGAAGGGGATCCCCTTATAGTAGAAAGCCAGCAATGATGTAAAAGATTTGCAGTCACTATCATACTATTTAATTTTACATCCAAACAAATTCTCAAAGAACTTCTTGAATTTGTCAAAGACACCGAGAAATTTAGATTTAAGAGTCAGAGGACATATCCAAAAAACTTACTGAAAGCGTCAATAAAAATCATATTATATATAACCTTCAACCAAAACTATGGTTGAAGGACCCAAGCATCCGAATAAGTTAGGTCCAATGGATGCTTAAAAACTATAGTTGAAAGATCAAAGGGAAGTTTATGACTTTTCCCTTGTTGATGAGTACAAACTGAAAAATCCTTCATTTTAATAAATGGTAACATAAAATCAAATAGAAAATTTTGAATAACTATAAAACTAGGGTGTCCCATTTTTGAATCATTGTGAAAGAGAAGGCTTTTTTTCAAAGGAAAGCTTGCGCATGAGGCTCTTGCCTAGACATTCAACTGGTAAAAGCCATTACTGTTCATGCCTTGTAGAAGACACTTCCCATTGATGCGATCCTTCACATAACAGATGTCAAGATGAAATTCAAAAACAACATTACTATCTCTAGTAAATTGTGAAACTGAAAGCAAATTCTTCTTAATAGTACATACATGTAGAACATTCTGAATAATCAATGAACTAGATTCAGAGAGTGCAACATTGCCAATGTGTGCAATACGTAAAGATGTGCCATTACCTATCATAACTTGATCACCACCTTGATATGGTTGTGTTGCATGAAGAGAATCAAACTTAAAAGTCATGTGATGTGTTGCACCCAAAGCAGGTTCCAAGCCGAATCCAAATCTATAGAAGGGGCATACGTGAAAATTTTTGCTTTATTGGAGTGATTAGAGCCACTCCGGAAAGCATTATCGAATATTTGACAATAGTCCAATCCCTTATGACCTCATGACCTCTTCGATTACAACTTTGGCAAAACTAAGGATGAGACGTTGGATATGCATGATTGGGATTAGAGAATCCTTGATTAGGGCTATGATAGGTGGAGTGATTATATCTATTTTGTAAGGGGCATCCTCTACTAGATCTTCCATGGCCATTAGGTCGGCCTCTACCGGCATTGAATCGAGGCCAAATTGTTCTAGGGGCAGCAGGATGAGTGCCAACAGCCATATTTGCTGTGGGTTGTAAATCAACAGCGGGAGTTTCATGTTTCATTCTAGTTTCCTGAATTAGTAATATGCCACTTCACTCACTAAAAGGGAAAAGATTTTCACAGGTAGAGACAGAGATAACAAAGGCAGCATAGTCAAGGCCAAGACCATTTGAAGCATATAAACAGAGATCCTCCTCTGTGGCACTCTTGCCTATAGCAGCTAATTGGTCAGCAGTAGTTTTAATTTTAAGAAGGTTATCATGGACTGTGTTACCTCCCTTTTTAATACTTTGAACATGGAGGCAAAGTTGAAGAACTGTGTTGCTGAAAAGTGGAGTAAAGATATTTCAGAAGATCCCATATGGCCTTCGCATTGGTGGAGCCAATTACTTGAGCAAGCACATTCTCAGTCAAGGAAGCAAGGAGTCAGCACGTAAGAAGCTAGTCTTCATGAATCCAATGATCATATTTAGGGTTTGGGAGTTGCTTATAGGGATTGGAGGGAATAATGGAAGGTGGGCATGGATCGGTCCCATCAATGATCCCATAGAGGCTGTATGTCCTTAGCAAAGGAACATTCTGATTCTTCCACATCAGATAATTGCTCTCATTTAGTTTAATAGAGAGGAAACTATTGAGGGAGGGAAACGAAATGGGTGGGAGACCGACCTGAGCTTCTGATGCCATGTTAAGAATTGTTATTTTATGTAGAGACAAGAAGGAGAAGAGAGATTGAAGACAGGTTTTTGACGTGGTTCGGTTGTAATTGTAATTGCAGGAGGTGATTAATCTATGAGATATTACCAATTGAAGCAAGAAGGAGACAAAGAATGATGACGCAGTTCGGTCTAGTGGACTTACATTTCCGGGACTCAGGTAAGGAGTCCAATCTAATATGGAATTCAAAACTTACAGATACAGAGGGAATCGAAACACAAACAGGTAATCAGAAGAGAACCAAATATGATGCCTTCGTTGTAGCCTTCATACGCCCTAGGCCTCTTGCAGCGGCAGTCTCTACTCATCAAGAATAACCGAAACAAAGAAGACCGAAATAGGGAAATACAAGAGTAATCAAACCCTAATCTATTGCTCTTCCATTTACCATTGAGAGCTCTCCGATGTCGCCGGCAGCAGCTTTGATCATCATCTTCTCCAAGAGCAAGACTAAAATCGAAGGATCAAAAGAAGAATCGCCAGAGCTCTCACGCGAGATAGAAGGCCCAAAATCTGATTTTCGTGTGATGCAATTACCCTAACCCACCTGAGCCAAACCATAAAAACATATAGGTTGAACCAAATACTGGTTCAAATACATGACTCAACCCTAAACCGAACCGGTTCATACAGATTACCCTTACAGATCTCCCCTTTAATCTGTAAGCATAAATACCCATAAAAGACTGGACTTCAACAGTCATCGTCCAAGTGTACCTGCAAGACAAAAGAAAAGAACAACAAATACAAGACAAATACAAATATGCAAATATCTAAACATGTGCAACTAACCATGCAACAACAACACATCCTAGCAGGCACACCATGCATCAAATGCAACAGGTAGAGACGCCCTAAACCACAACTCAGGATGTTCACAACTCACCCAAACAAACATGGAGAGTAAACATGCACAAACCAAGCATTTATTTCATAACAAAGACAAGAAAACAAGAGCTGGAAAAAATTGGGCAGCATCTCTCCTAAAAATGCAACATATGCAAAACCTGATAAAACACATAAGACATACCTGGACATCATCATACCAAAGATAACTGGAAAAAAAAACATAAAGATTACACTCTCACAAGATGTACTAAACCACCACATATAGTCTTACTTATGCCAAACAAAGCATAATAAATCTATAATTTAAACAAGTAAGACTTTAAACAAAAACAAGTGTAAACTTCAAAGAAATCCATGGTGATACCCAAAAACAACCTAGGTTAATAGAACCTCACAACCATCAACAGATGAACAACATGGATCCAAACAAATTAATATTGTCAAAACAGCCCATGAATCTACACAAATGCTTACAATATAAGTCAAGTCAAGTCTATAACATATCACATGATACATAAAAAGAACTTAACAACTAGAGAAGAGAAATATAAACAATTCAAATATATAAAACATGACAATGATCAAAGAATATTTAACACATGACCAGCTAAAGAAATTTTAACTGAATAGTATTCAACAGGTTAAATTTCTAATGATCCTTGTCAAGAAATAAACTCCGACAAATAAGCATAAATCTCTCTCCCTCTCTCCGAACTGGTGAGATATCGCCTGAAACCAGAAATTCCGTCCATCAAAACTTCCATTATTACCGGTAATCTCAGATCTGCAATCACAGATAAAATAGAATAAAAACCCTTCTAATGATCTAAGCTTCCATTATTATCCACGAATCCACCATCAAACCCCTAAACATCACGGATAAGGGAAGAAAAAGGGAAGAAAATTGAAGAAGAAGCCCTACGAAGATTGCCCTCGGTTTGCAACTGTGTTCTGCAGATTGATAAAACCGGAAACCACCAAACGAGGGAAGAAAAAGGGAAGAAAAACTGAAGAAGAAGAAGCCCTACGAAGATCACCCCTCAGTCTACAACTGTGTTCTGCACTTCTGCTGATGAAATCGGAAACCACCAACCCTTCGTAATGCTTTTTTTTTGTAAATTTGTTACTTTTGAATTCCATTTCAAGTCCATTAAAGTATGTGTTACTGTGTTAATGTCAGACCGACTCACACACGTCAATAGCTAGCTTTGTTTTGTAATTTAATTTATTATATTTGATTTGCTATTCAAGTCCATTAAATGCATTTCACATGATGGGTGTCAGTGTCATACGTAAATCACTAATTGCTTTTAAATTTTGTTTTTTTCACTTCACACTTACCCATGTTGCAGGTTTCCTTAATTACACTTTTTCTATTTCACGCATCCCAGAATTTGTTGTGTTTTCCAAATATCGGCAAAATCTCGGCAAGATTTCGCCGGTTCGCCTGATTCGCCAGGTAGCGAACTAGCGATCTCGTCCGAGATTTCGTTCAATGATCAAGACTTCTCACACAGTAAAGCATATCTTAACCAATATTAATAGAAAACCAGGCACAAAACATGTTGTCTCAGACAGATTTATTAAATAAACAACTTCCTGACCTCCACTAGAAGAAGGCATATCACAGTTAGACATCTCATTTTCTTTCAATTTTCTTTTGTATGCAAAGCAATGTTTCTTAATGTGACCCGTTCTCTTACAGAAATAACATCTCCTGGTGCTAGAATCAGATCTATTATCCCCATTGTTATCCTTATTGCTATTAGCATTATTGTCATTATCCTTACCCTTACCCCTGGGTTTTCCCTAATTGGAAAAGCCCTTGCCCTTGACAAACAAATTTTCCCCAGTTCCGTTAGCCTTACCAGAAGCCAATAACTCTGACTCCCTATTCTTTGAAGCATCAATACATTGGTCAAGGGTAATGTTTTGACAAGCATATTTAATGGAATTCTTAACAACAAGATAATCATTATGCAAGGAATTTAACAAGATAATAGACAAGTCTTGGTCATCTAATTTGCTCTTCTCCCCATTACTGGCCAAGTCTTGAACTAATTTCTTAAACACATCTAGATTTTTATCTAGATTGATAGCAGGATCCATTTTAAAACCATACAATCTTTATTTTAAATAAATCCTGTTACCTAATTTCTTTTTCTGATAAATATGTTGAAGTTTAGTCCACACTTTGATAGGGGTGTTATCCTCTTCATCTAAGCACCTAATGACACTATTAGTGATGTTCCAGAGCATGCAACCAATTGCATTCTCCATCACCTCAGTCCTCAACACAGGGTCTATGCTTTCAAAGAAAGCATCAGGATCATCTATTGCCCTAAGGAGTCTTTGTTGGGCCATGAGAGCTCTTATCTTCCTCTTCCATATTCTAAAATCCCCATTCCCATCAAATTTCTCTATGTCTACCCCTGAAATCCCCATTGGAACTCCCAAATCTAGGTACTTAGGGTTTTCATCCATACCTACAGCTCTACTAGAGCTAGTGGTAACCACATTGGGAGGAGAATCCTCTCCAGGTAGACTCAGCCCCTTACTAAACTCCACTTTTAAGCCGGTAAACCTCACATATCAATATATACAAGAAATAATTTAAGAATATTGATATGAAAAATTCTAAAAAATATAATAATAAAAAATTAATCAACCACAATCTATTTGCTAATCATATACAGCTTACATCAACATTAAACTATGCAATTGTTAACATAAATAGCCAATATAAATCAAATAAAGTGCCAAAGTTAACAAAATGAATATAATAATGCAGACTTGTATCAATTTCTAGCAAAAAACTATAACAAGTGATTAATTAATCAATTAATATAATCAGAATTCAATCTCATATAGGTTATCACAATTACAGAATCAAAACAGGGTTAACCAAATTAGAATCAAATAAAACAATCAGACAACGAGCAAGAGCCAAATCTTATATATATATATATATATATATATTTATATATATATATATATATATATATATATATATATATATATATATATATATATATATATATATATATATATATATATATATATATATATATATATATATATATATATATAAATTTAGTAATCTAATATGATGCCTTCATCGCAGCCTTCATATGCCCTAGGCCTTTTGCAGCGGCAGTCTCTACTCATCAAGAATGATCGCCGGCCAAGAATAACCGAAACAGAGAAGAACAGAACAGAGAAATACAAGAGTAATCAAACACTAATTTATTGCTCATCCATCTACCATTGAGAGCTATCCAATGTCGCTGGCAGCAGCTATGATCATCATCTTCTCCAAGAACATGACTGAAATCGAATGATCAAAAGAAGAATCGCCAGAGCTCTCACATGAGACAGAAGCCCCAAAATCTGATTTTCGTGTGATGCAATTACCCTAACCCAGCTGGGCCAAACCATAAAAACATATAGCCTGAACCAAATACTGGTTCAAATACATGGCTCAACCCTGAACAGAACCGGTTCATAAAGATTACCCTTACAGTAATGAACAACCTACGTCCATGATGGTAAAGGAGTGTTGTGTTTCTAAACTATTCAAGAGTGATAAGTACATAATATTTATTGAGATGCTTTTGAGTTTCCTACATTGTCACAACTCTGTGCACCTAAGCTGCCTTGGAGAAGGATCTCTGAGAAAGTCGATTGATGAGAAGGTTTACACTAGATCAAATTCTGATATTTAAGACAAGACTTTCCATATTGGTTGGAGTCATTTCGATGTTCAACTGAATTTCTTTTGGGTGTTCCGAATGAAGTAGAAGATCTCAAGTTGGACTCTTTCGAATTACCTTGAAGTGTTGTGCATGAAATAGAAGAACTCAAACTAGACTCCTTTGACAAGCTGCATGTATGAGTTTTTGTGGGACTCGATTAGGGTTGCTTACGAGGATGAAGAAGGAAATTAAAAAAGGGGGCAGGGAATTGGGGTACCCAGGTTGCATGAATGGAGTTAAGATCATTTTCATATATAAAAATGTTTGGGAGACTCTAGAAACCAATCACACAGAATCCATCATGGTTCACAGCTGAGTAGATTTTACTTGGAACATACTTGGTTCCAAATGACACTCCAAGGAGGAGAGGTTGGGTACCTAAAACTGTCTCAAGTCCTCATATGTGTTATCTTTCTTGGATAGTTCTGCAAACTCACTCAAATTCCTTACCCCCAAGAAAAAAAATCACTCAAATTCAAATGAGTGTGTATTAGTTTATTAGAACTGTAATTGGCTTATTTTGTAAGAACAAACTACATTTTGTCCATTCTAGTAATTTTCTTATTTTTTTCTTGCATATATGTGAAATGACATGGTTTACTAATATTGAACAAAAGTTGATTGACAAATTTGAAAATGAAGAAAAAATGAGATTACAAATCATAAAAATAATTCATAAATTATTTATTTCTTAGGATAGTTTCCTCCATTCTTTTTCTTTGGTTAAACTTCCATGGAAGACATGTCCAGTAAGTCCATATCAAGTGTTGGCACCCAATAATTGAATCTTCTCTTAAATGTTTGCTTAAAAGTTGAGACTCAAAGTTGAATTCTGAATTAAAATTGCAAACAGCCCTGATCTTTGTTCATTTTATTTTTCTTTTCATATAGACAACTATGTGGTGTGTGCAATCCAATACAAGGGGTTCTCATTCGACTTTTCTGAAGACGAAGAATTGTTCACTGATTACTCATCTAAAGGAGAATTGTCAGAGTAACTAGTTATCTTAAAAAAAGATATCCTAATGAACTCTATCAGAAAAACTGCTATGCTGTCATGATAATTGGGAATTATATATGAGACTCCTATGTATCTGCTTTCCTGTTTATGCATCTTCATTCTTAGTTCATTTTATAATTTTTTTTTTTAATTTTGGGGGTGAGGTTGGAGTTTAAGGAAGTGAAAGCTTGTTTGTAAAAATTTGGTTGTGAGCATGATTCTACTAGCTCTTATTGTGTGTGTCATTAACTCAGGAATTATTTCCTTTTGCTTTGGGATCACAAATACCTTTTTGGGTTTTGATGGTATTTATTAGCCTAGAAAAAGCTTATGATAGAGTTGCTAGAGAATTACTTTTGCAAGTACTAGAAAAGTAAATATGTGGACATAGTTAAGGATATATATAATGGTTCAGTTATAAGTGTAAGAACAGTGGAGAACAATATAATGAATTCCTAGTTACAGTTGGGCTCACTACAAGAAAAGAGGCTTACAGAGGCATTTTCTAACGCCTCGGTAAGCCTAAAATGCTACTGTAGACTGTTCTTGGCATTTGTTAAACACCGCAAAAAATGCCGGAAACAGCATTATCATATTGCAACCGCAGCACAAAAAACAAACGCCGGAGATGGTGACTTCCGTTATATATCTTTATATTCCCAGCATTTTTTACAAACACCGTTTTATCTCCTTTACATTGCGAGCATTTTCTAGAAACGTTGCCATATATTGTATTGCCGGCATTTTGAGAAAACACCATCATATAATGTATTGGTTCACTCCATTAATGTGTTTTTTCGTGGAATTTTCAGAACGCTGCCGTAAAATTTTGAATTTATATTATCAGCAGCACTTCTTAAGTGCCAACCATCTCCCGTTGGATTATCTAATAAAGAAAAGGTCATTATAATTAGTCATTTCCCTCCATCCAATCAAAGAAACAAGTGATAGTTTCTAGGATTTACTAAAATGTGGGCATAGGGCTAAAGAAAGAAATATGAAATAGAAACCCAATATGATGAATAAGAGGGAGCAAATCAACAAAAGCAGTATTAGGAAAATCCTCCACTTAAGTGTTGCACTGGATAGCTATGTAAAAGTGTTTTTCATTACACAAATTCTAAATATCATTGTAGTAGATCAACACAACAAACCCTTCGAGTTGACCTTCCCAATTGCTCCTCCAGTTCATCTTCTTCTCCAAGTCCTAATTATTAAAGTCATAAGGAAAATTAATCAATGCAAATGGGATGTTCATGTTACATACAAAGAAAAGTGAAATATATTTTTCATTATTTGATGTTCTTGTTACATACAAAGAAGAATGAAATACACTAAACTGAGTTTTGGGTCTTTGCTATAATTATAGCAAACAGGTAAAGTACTGTTGTTAGAGATATTTAACATCTTGACAAAATAACATTTCTGAGTAAACCTGATTCTTTGAGTTGTATCTCATCCACCTAAAATTTACCTTAAATTTCAGGCACAAGTGTATAAATTAAAACCTGCAAATAGGCTTTGCCCCAACTGGTCCATCTGTGAGTATTCTTCTATTGCAAGTGCATGCACTATCCCACAGTAGTGTAGTTCTCACTTGAAGTTGTCTTACACTAACCTGGTCCTGAAACTCATCTCAAAACCCATCACAAAAGACTTAGGAACTTGAACTATAAGTTTTGGTTGCACATATCAGGTACCTAAACCTTCAGAAAAACAGAGGGTGGGCACAAGGAAGATTTAACCTAATTTAATGGGGTCCGTGGTACTTGGTACCAGAGGAAAAGTGTCCCACTAGATATGTTACACCCCACCTAGCAGGATCCGGTCATACCCGAATACCCGTGGGGTGATACGCTATAGGACTAAGGTTCAATGCCAAATCCATACTACTATACAACATAGCATAATCAAAGGACAAGAAATAAATAAAGTAAAGAGTACTAATCAAGCAATCAAAATGTTATTACAGTTATCCTTGAATTAAAGTTGAATCACTAACCAAAGTTAAACAAATCTAACCATCAGAGTTAAAATAGGAATAGTTAGCAGTGGAAGTATATTTTCTTGAGAGGTTTCAAAAGTTAAGTAGCGCCCACATCTATCGGTTGAGTGAAGAAAATAAAACACAAAGATACGAGGGCAGCTACTAAATCATATGACGTCTCCAATGTCTTAGAATGGCTGGACTTTGTAGGCACGGTCTGAACAGGCACATGATTCACCATGTAGCTCTATGTCCTCTGCCGTGAGCCCCTCGTAGGCCTCAAACGGCGGTAGACTCTCCAAGTAAACGGGGTCCTCCTAACTTGTAGTGAAATCTAAAAAGAACATACACATAAAAGGAATAAGTTCAACAGAACTTAGTGTGAAACCCAGTCCTAACCCTGACCTGGAAATCCTGTTGTTTGTAGGTCCAGCAACCCGAAGTAAGGCAAGAAGTCATCTTTGGGCCATTTCTGTTGAAGACTTGTTGGCTGGATTGGAATCCTTGAGTGTGGATGTCAGTGTTCCATTTATGGAAACTGCACCCTGATGAAGATTGGATTAGTTGATGGACTTGGAGTGCTCTCTGTATTGGTTTGAAGGCATTTCTACCTACTAGGTATGTCACTTTAGGCGTGTGCAAAACCTCTTGATGTTTGGACTTGATCTGAGCCTTCAATTCCCTGTTTTGAAGTTGTTCTGATTGGTCGACTCATTGGTCGACTGGGACAGCCGACCAATCAATCGACCAATTGATTCTGTTTTTGAAATTTAGGTCATGGCTACTCTATTTAAGTTTAGTCTCGGGAATACTCTGCCTCATCTGCCTCCTAAGCCTCTGGAACGAGTTAGAACCCTATTCTAATCGATTCCCTTGCATCCTTGGTTGATATCTCGCAAGATCTCAAGTGATCTTCATCCTCCTGCATCAAAGGTATGTTTATGATCTCTTTCCTCTCTATCTCTGATTTTTCTTTTTTTTATTTTGTTCATGGTTGAGATCAGGAAGAAGATGCTGCACCCTTGCAACCATCTATTCCATGATCTCATCATGTTCTTTGAGATCTATGATCATCATCATGATCTTAACCCTAGCCAGTTGAATCATGGAAACCCAAATCCTTGAAACCCTAACCTTGTGTGGTCATCAGGAGAACCTATGGTAACCTCCCATGTGAGGGAAACCTCATGGGTAAATTGTTAGGTTGATCTAAATTTAATATTCTATAATTCTTCTTGTTGTAATTGGCCTATCATTAATTCCCTCCCTCCTTTGATCTCAACTTTTTCCGTGAGAGCCAAAAAGGGTGAAACCCTAATTTCTTGGATATATGTTATTGACCCTGTTAACATCCAATCAATGTGTTTTCTTTACTAGAATCATAACCTATCATCTTCTAGTTCATTATCCTTGATCCACACTATTTTCCCTTCATGATCTATGTTTAACCTAATTAGGTTAACCTTCTGGTTCCTAAGTTGTAACCTGGAAACTTGAATTGATTAATGGTTTGATGTCCTCTATAGACTTGGATGCTTCCATTAAAGTTTCCCCCTTATTTTGTACCCTTTTGAACCACCAAATTCGGATTCATATTCTAAAATTTATGATTCTTGAAGGCTACTGTCTCTGTTGGTCGACTCATTGGTCGAATGGGGCAGTAGACCAATCAGACGACCAATGGGTATAGCAACCCCATTCTTGGTCTGTTTTGATTGAATTGTGATCTTTCCTTCTATGTATCTTTCCTAACTTATTGTATATACTTGTTTAAGACTCTTTCTCCGGGTTTAGTCAAGGTCTTACTTGATTTTCTAAGTTCCTTTACGAGTTAGAAGGTAAGGACAGTTATCTCCTTAACTACATAGATCACATACTCTCTGGTTTCTATCTTTATGAAACTATGAGTTTTACTATTGTTTGTATACTTTTACTTCTGATATACTACTGTGAGAACAGTAGCACTTGTTTATGTAATCTTTTTCATTATTCATACTTATATGAATTGGTTATTACTATATTGTTTAATGATTAGATCACGCCTGCATATACTCTTGTATATGATATACTGTTGATTGTGTATGTCATGTATGATCTGAGATTGTGTCTGATTAGGTATGGTTTGGGATTGAGAGGTGTCCTTTTGACACTTCTGTCCTTGGACATTATCGGAAATAGTATGGGATGTTTCCAGGATTGCTCATCGACGCTTTCCCAAATTATTGATTGTCATACCTAGGGCTGTCTAGCAATGTTTGGCTAGGATATCCCCATTATATCATACCCAAATAGGAAGGGTATTGAGACCGAACGACCCGTGGCAGCAATGGGGATTCACGGGCGCTCAAGACCGGTAACCAACCCGTGAGAGGACGGGAATCACATTGTGGGGGCCATTTATTGGAGGGTTGCATATGGCTAGACTTGGGTTCATGGGCACTCAAGACCGGTGAAATGATCCGTGAGGGGACATGAGAGCTTCCCGTTTACCATATGTGGATAACCAATAGGGTTGATGAGTCCGTAGTCCGGGACTATTAGGACTCTAATGGAAAGGATACCGGAAAGGATCGCCCTGAGCGAGGAATGGAAGTATCTGGACCTAAGTTGATGTAACTGAGTAGATGACTTGCATTGGGCTAGGCTTTACCCTGACATGTGCCGGTACTTATGCCAAATGGTTGTGAGAGAGAGTGTTGACTTAACCCCCTGTCATGGTTTGTCCTGAGGGATGCCGGACCCACACCAACAGGAGACGTACGTGTGACCTACCCAAAGAAGTACGGTGCTATGACTTAAAGCATGTCTGCCATAGAGACCAACATACATAGAGTTTAGATGCATACATACATTATTTGTTTCATATTGCATTGCATCTTTTTATGGATTGCTTTCATGTTATTTATGTTGTTATGGATTAACTACCTTACTAAGTTTCTTCGAAACTCATTCCTTTAATTTGTACATTGTTTTGTTAGACTATTCTACAGGTACTGATTACTATGCCGAACAGTACGATGAAGTGCAAGCCGATGAAGCGTACTACACGCAAGGTGTTGGCAACAATCAAGATTTCATTGATGATCCCTCAGTTGATCAAGTTGCATACTACGATTAAAGACAACGTGGAGGTGGAACGTCTCAAATGGATTGATGAAGTCCACTATTTTGAAGACGTCATCTATAGAATAGAAAACTCTTATGTTTAGTTATCTTTCTTAGTTCCTTTGATTTAGTTGTTATTTCTTTTAGACTTATATACTGCGTTCCGTTGTATTTTGTGGAGTGAGTTTCCGCCTCTCTCTACTTCTTTTGATATCTTTGGATATCTTGTATCATTTTCCGCACTCTGATTATATTATTGTTTTAAACCTTGTTTATAATATTAAACCTTAATTATTTCCTGTTTATGATTATGTTATTGTATATGTGGGAGGATAATTTCCTCGATACTTGATCTTGAGGGCTGTGGATCACACTCTCGGGTATGCCAGTTAGGGTACCGGCTGGGAGGATGTGACACTTAGTAATGCCAACTTAATTACATATCAAACATCCATTCACAATTCTCCACAACGAATTTATATAAATATAGTTGTAAGATGAATATAAATGAATACGCAATCATACTTCTAACTCTAATAATGAAGTCTCTATGGTAGACACACATTATGCTATACTCCAGCTTCCCCTAGGTGGTCTTAGTTACTCTCCCTTAACAAGAGATGCCAATTGGGTTTTCTATGGTTTTGGGTCAAGTCATATCAATCCATGGATGGGGATATCAGTCACCGCTCTCTCATATCACCATTTGGCTTGAGAACTGGCATGTGTATCAAGGACAACTCTAGGCCCAATGCATGGTCATACAATCTTGTATTATATGGTCCGGATATCATTCCTCAATGGGAGGCTTCTGTTGGTCAGATATCCTTATCCACCTATAAAAGGGATCTTCAACGGGAGACATCTATTGGATTCCATTTCTCAACCCTATGGTCATCCGCATATATATAGGCGGATGCTCTCGTGGCTTCCGCGTAGAAATCGCATATCCCGCTAGAAGTGACAGGATCCCAAACTCTATACATATGCAATCCCACCATCTCATGATAGCAGTGGGCTTGCTTGATGCTTACAAGACCCAACCACTGATATCATGGGTTAATCGGCTTCAATACCCCTACCGAAAGGGTATAGTACTCATGGGTTTACCTAGCCAACACATCTAGACATCTAGTATCCATGTACTTAGGTCTAAGTGCATATATATATATATATATATATATATATATATATATATATATATATATATATATATATATATATATATATATATATATATATAGGGTCACCAAGGTAATGGGCGAGCCCACAACCCTAGTTGGAATATAATATAAGAGGACAAGGTCCTACAATCTAATCCACACATTCACATCATTCTCATATCATAATTCATAAAATTTGAAAGTAGAAACAAACATAAATGATATTACCTTCCATTTAAAATCACACTCAATTTATAATATAATATAAGATATAAAAAATAATGAAGATTTAAATAATACCATCAATCATACAAAAAATGGTTAAGTATTTTCCTCACCTTTCAAGCTAATATCAATCTCCAAGTTCCAATGAAATACACAAAAGAGAGTGCAATTGACCCAAAATAACCCTAAATACATAGGAATTTAAATGAGCAACAATTGGCAATCGAACGTGGTCAAAGGGGGGGGGGGGTGAAACACGCACCCTTAATGGGGAGGTGTTGAGCCTCACAGGGCCGGTCGACCGCCTATTTTAGGGCTCCGATCAATTTGTCCATTTTGGCCCCAATTTGAAATCAAATTTAAATGGGACTTTGGGGGCTTGAATTTGCTAGTATTAGGGTCCCCAACATATCTTTCAAACATCTCAATTGGTTCCTAATAAAAAAAAGCCCCAATTTAGGCTCCCAGTGTCTGCCTGCAGGCATCTCAGAGAGGTTCAAATCGGTTACAAATGCAAGGTATTGTGTGAACCAACTCTCACAAAGGTTGGGAAACATTAATGGGGCAAGGACAATCATTCAATGTTGCCCAACAACAACAAACACCACAACTATGCAATAAGCGCATCATAAATGCATCAAAAGAGGTGTTTACAAAGAGGGTTTTCGAGTCTCCTTACCTTATTGCGCGATTTCCTTTCTATCTCGCACTTTGACATCACCAAAGGAGTGAAGAAACTTCAAAATCCCAATCTCTTTCTCTCTCCCACGTTCTCAGCCTCCTTCCAGCATAAACAATGTGTTGATGAGGTTGGAGGAATATAAAATAGGTTTAAACCCGAAATTCCGAATCTGACATGAAACTGGGCAAGGGCGGTCGACCTAGCAGGTCAACCGCCTTCAACCAACCGGCCATTTTTCTCCTTCATGAGAAGGCCAATTACGAGAGGCTTTGGAGGGTAGAAAGGTCTTTTCAAGGCCTGATCAATGGTATAGTTTACCTCAGAATTCAAGTCCTCTAGCATAGGTTTATGGGCATGCCAAAACCTCCTCTTTATGTCTTCTAGACTGACTGTCTCTCTCCTCTTGAACACTATTAGAGTGATCGGGTCTTCATCGTGGTCATCCTCCTCCATAGGTTCAATTTGCGAACACCCGAGCTCAACTTCGTGTGGTCCAGTGTTGTCGCTTACTTGCACTCCGGGTTTGCTGTCCTAAAACCCAATGGGTTAAAAGGTCAGAAATCCAAGGGATTTCATTGTATATATATGAATAAACTGAAATGGGAGGAGATAAGAGGAAAAGGTCTGACCTAAGAGAATGAACTAAAGGGAGAAACTGAACAAGGAGGGAGGAGATAACTAAATGAACCAACCTTGCATCCAACAAGTCATGTAACAACAAAATAATCTTCCTTCCAATCTCCTCATTAATTACATTCCTGCAAATAAAGAAGCAAAATATCCTAAACAATCTCTGAAACTGAAAATAAAGTATGAAGTTATTTTGAACCATATCTAAATGGCAACTTTATAGTTGTATTCAAACATGTATAACCTTTTATAACCCTTGATCTAATTCTAAAAGGTTCTTCCAATCTTTGAAAGGTTATTTCAAGTTAAAAGTCAAATAGTGGTTTTCAAACTAGTCTGGAACTAACTCATCATTATGTCAGTATGAAGAGCTGTCATTTTTCTCAACATGCATTGCTAAATTCTCACTTCAAGCATCAATGTTTTACTCATTCACTATGCATCTGCATAAATGAGATTGAACCAACCTATGCTAGTTGGAGTATCACAGGAGGGGCTATCCCCATGGTAGAAAATATATAATTAGATGGATCAATGAAGACATGTACAACCGGCACTTAGTCAAGTGCAAAGTGGCTCCATTTTCAGGAGTGAGCTCGCTCTGCAAATTGGAGCATCACAGGAAGGGTTATCCCATGGTAGGAAATAAGCCCCAAGGTAGATTTGTGGTGAAAGATATATATAACGGCCACATAATCAAGTCCAGTAGCAGGTCCACTTTTAGAATGAAGCAAGCTAGGCTATATCACCATAGCGTATATAGCATCTGAAGAAATGTCACAATTTACTTGGATTCAGAACTCATTGCTTCCTTATAAAGCATATATCACATATCCATCATGGCATTACTTGTAAGCACCCCCAAGATCAAAACAATGTACAAAATGTCGGAAAGTACTTGGTATGTACATTCTGAAACTCATTATAACTACTTTTACTCTCTTCTTCATTATTTTCATGTTAATAATTTCATTCCTTCACTTGGGTCACAATAATTTTCTAATGTAAATATATCATTGCTTTCTCTTCTGGGTCAACTTTGCTTCCAAACTTTGGTTTAGAAGAAGACCTTCAACTATTAATGAATCAGAGGACTCTATCCAACCATTAAATGGCAAGAAGATCATGGATGTAGAAACAAAAGCACTTGGATGAACTAACATCCCAAATGGCTAAGCTCAGGAAGGGGAATAATCAGGTCCTTACAAGTATGAACATCAACACTCAACAATACATAGCCATTGAAGCTGAGAATTCAGTTTTGAGAGCTTAGATGGGAGAGTTTGAGCAACAAATTTGAGTCCCTCAATGAGATCATCTACATAAATGTGGGAAGTAAATTTAATCTGTTTGGGTTTTCTAAATCCTATTTGATGCCTTATTCCACAAGATCCAAATCATGGGCTCTAATAAATAGATGTCCACTGGTCTTTTAATGCTAATGACCATACTATAGTGCTGATATGGAGAAAATATAACCAAACCTGGTTCAAACCTGGTTCGACCCTCAACCCCGGTCAGGACAAAAGGAATCAACTCGCTTCCGAGTGAGCCAAGTCCAGGAGATAGCTTGCTGAGGAAGAATACTAACTCAGCCACAAGCATGCCCTAATCCGATACAATCGGAATAGGTCAATCAACCTAAAGGCGGCTATTACTCATCGCTATTATATGGATAACTACCATATAACGATCATATTTTGAAAGGAGTCATAACTAGTCCAACCTAGTAGAGATCTATCACTCAACGGATCTATCTGTTGAGATCCAACGACTATCCGAAGAAGGCTCAACAACATCCAACGAAGAAGATTCAAAGGTACACTCTATATAAGACATCACCTACCCACAAGGTAGGGAGGGAAAAAACACACAGATACATACAATCTGAATTGTATTCTCGTTATTCATTCCTTAGCTCTGTGCTCTAGCAGAGCCATTTGTGATTAAGTTCATCAACTGACTTAGCCTTCGGAGGTGGACTCCGATCCCAGCGGTCGGGCCACATCTGACGCTTTATTTTGCAAGGAACTCTCAGGAGATCTAAGGGCTGAGCAGATTTTGGAAGCATCATTTGGCACCGTCTGTGGGAAACGTTTCAGAAAGTCATGGTGACTAGATCAGCGGCAGTAGCAGCAGTAGCTGCTGTGGCCTAGCGAAGAAGCTAGCTTCCAAATTCCCGGAGTAAACAATCCGGATATTCCACAGGGAAGTCGACCACTTGAAGTAGATGGTGGTCAGGAGGGCTAATAATCCTCCAAATCCACTCCAGTATCAACTGGATCAACTAAAACTCCAATTGTTGGAGATAAGTTAGGCACGTCGTGTTTTGACTAGACAAGTGGTGATACCACAAGCACTTGATCATCGTGATGCAGAAAGACGTGCATTACAGCGGGATCAAAGACTGATCGATGAGCAGAATGTTGGTAAAATTTTTCGGGAAGGTGACCGGTTACGCGAAAGAGAACCTAGGAGAACTAAAGATCTTCCTAGGCGAGACGATCGGTTCGACGGACCGCAAGGAAGTGTGACCGATTCAAATACAAGATTGGTGGCAGGAATACAAACTCACTCACCAACTATCAAACGCGTTGCTCGAGAAAACGATCGTGTTGCTAGAGGTAATGATCGGGTCATAGATCAATCGGCACATATTGGTCAAGAATTGACAAACATCAATCAAAAGCTTGGACAATTGGTGAGGGGATGATATCTATTCGGTTATCCGAAAAACTCCATTTGCCGGGCCCATTGCCGGATATCAGTTTCCCCATAATTTTCGTTTGCCAACTTTTTCCACATTCGATGGTTCGGGAGATCCCAGGCCCACATTAGTTATTATCAGCAGACTATGGCAATTGCAAGTAATTCTGATGAAATCCTTTGCAGGGTCTTCGGTTCGTCCTTGACCGGAGCAGCACAAAAATGGTTCTCGAATCTCCCTTCGAGAAAGATCGTGGATTTTGATGAATTGGCGCGCAAATTCATAGGACGATTCCAGAGTGGAATCCAAATAAAAAAGACCGAGGAGACCTTGTTTACTATTAGACAAGGGAAGAACGAATTGATTCGGGAATACCTGAAAAGATTCAATAGGGTTACAATGGAGATAGAGAATCTAAATGAGCAAATAGCTAAAAGTGCTTTGTTCATTGGACTCACTAACCGACGACTCTTGGAGTTATTACTTCAAGATATGCCTACCACATATGTTGAACTGGTGCATAGATGCCAAAAGCAGGCAAAGGTCATGGAGATCCTAGACGCATGCCAGGGGGACAATAAAGCCTCCACAAAAGAACAGAAGGCTCCTGATAATAAGTAGAAACCAAAGCAAAATGTTCCAGATCGAGTCGGAAAGCCTCATTAGGCGTGGCGGCAAAGATCTCCTGGTAAAAGTGAGAATACTCCACTAAATACTCCTCGGGCTGATATTCTAAATATTATCAAAAAACATAATATCTTGAAGTGGCCTCCAAAGCTTCCTACAAAGCCTGGGGAGCAGGATCAAGAAAGGTATTGCATTTCCACAAGGATTACGGTCATTATACCAATGATTGCAGACATCTAAAGGCAGATATTGAGAGATTAATATCTCAGGGACGTTTGTCCAATTTCGTCAGAAGAAGATGAGAGGAACCGCGAGACACAGGTAACAAAAGGGACCGTTCGGTTAGCCCAGACCAACCGGCAGAGGCTCCTAAATCTAAGAAAGGTAAGGAGGTGATCGATGCTACTCGGTCACCAATCCTAACAATTTTTGGAGGTCTCGAACCTGAGTCACTCCGAAGGCTGAAAGCAAAATCCAAGTTCATTGGGATCGGGAGCTCTCGAACCACTAAGAAATTTACCCGAACGGTAGCCTCCGTGGGGAAGCTTCCAATTGACAGGTCCAACTGTACCGATCCTTCAGCTAATGCAGATGATCTTGCAAAGCCATATAGATGCGTGGATGACGGCTCCATCAAGTCTTCATCCACTTTAAGCTTTTGATAAGCTTCATAAGATAAAAGGTTTGCAGCTGACTTAGTGTCAACCAACACCTTGTGTACTTCGCGGCACGCAATCTCTACCTTGATGACTATGGCATCATCGTGAGGTAAACAGACGTCTCTTTCATCTTCTTCGCCAAAGGTGATCAAACTCTCACCATTCGGCCTTTTACGCTTCTGCATAATTCACTTATTTCTTTAATGCTCAAAGTTCTAGTCCATGCAATGTCTTACCTCTTAAGCTTTCTAGATGGCCTATGTAATGAGTGTTAGTCAACCTCTCTCAAGCCAGATGGCCTTAAGGGACTAGGTGTAGAATACCCATCGAACTTACTTACTCAAGCCAACTAGGCTATAGGCCAAAACTAGACCAAAAACACCCCAATTGTTTGACGCGAAGTACGATGTTTGTGACACCAAGACCCGGTTACTAAAAAGGAGGTCTAAACTTTAAACTTCAGCATATATATATATATATATATATATATATATATATATATATATATATATATATATATATATATATTCACATTATACTTCAATTCACATCACATTTAAAACAATCTAAACTTGGTCTCAACTCGTCACCAAAAGCACAAGGCAATACAAGACAACAAGATGGTCAAATCTTTCGGACTACCTAGAGTTCATATTTTTCGATTCAACCTCAATCTCAAAATGTAAAACCCATTACTATTCTCTCTAGCGGGTGTTCATCACATCAGATGGAATTTCTAAAACCCTTAAACTCTCATTTCGCATCCAAGCAAGGATTTAAAACATTTATGTTACCAAAGCCACAAAAAATTAGGCACTTTTTATCTTGGTGACAATGCTCTACCAACTATCAACAAGTCTTACTCGAGTTGACACCCTCCCCACGCTTAAATTATGCAATGACCTCACTGCATGCAAGATATTTATAATAAAAATTAAAAATTAAAAAATTAAAAAAACAAAAACCACACACACACACATAATAGAAGCAAATAGAGGAAATAGTGTATCCGATGTTTGAAATCGTGATAGAGCATACAATAGTATAACCTAACAACAAACAAAGAAAAGAAAAGAAAAGAATAAGAAATAACATCTAAACAAATGGGTTGTCTCCCATAAAATGCTAAGTTTAGAGTCTTCAGCCAGACTTAGTGAGAGGCTCATGAAGAGTCTTGAAGCAAGTCTTCCAAGTCCAACTCCTCCGTAAGTTGTCCATCATATAGGGCATCAATATAAACCTTAAATTGTTGACCAATAACCTCTAAAGTATGTCCAATCTATGGGTTCCAAATTTGGTTCATTAAATGGCAAGGGGGAGTGATCATTCTTGGAAACTTTGTTCAACTTTTGGTAATTGAAGTAGACACGCCAACCCATAGCAGTACAAGTTGGAACAAAATCATTGTTGCCATTTGGAACCACATTGATGCCAGATTGCTTAGGGACAACCTGGGTAGGACTAACCTCGTCATTATCAAAGATTGAGAAGATAAGTCTAGCATCTAACCACTTAATCACCTCATTGTTCACTACTACTCTCATGTTAGGATTCAAACGATACTGAGCTCCAAGGAGACACACTAGGTTGGATGAACCTTTTCCCTAGTAGCTCATTCAATTGACTTTGTAGCTCTTTTAATTCTATAGGTGTCATCTTATATGGAGCCATAGATATGGAAATTATAAAAGACCATAGAAACAATAGAATGGAATCACAATTAATAAAAATCAACATAGAAAATGTCTACCTGATAAATATCCAACTATCCATGTCATTAGCATTTGATAATTATATTCATTCACCACCAATTGATCTGATCCATACAATAATATAATAGAAATACCTAAATTAGTAAGAAATAATAATATCTACAAGTTACACCATGTACACTATAAATAATAATAATAATAATAATAATAAAAAGGATTATGTAAAGTTACATCATTATAATTATTTACTTAAGTTAACTTCAGGTAATCAATCTCTCAGGCATATCAAAGCTTCAACAACATCAAGGAGTAAGGAATAGTGAGATTTAGTGATTTATCTACCTCCAATACTAATAATAAAAATAAAAATTCTAAAACAACTATTGAAACTGAAACTACTAAGATATCACAAGCCATTCTCTAGAGGATTGGAAACTTAGGGCCATTGATTTTCCACCAATGCAAAATGTCAAAACGAGAATCATCTTCTACAATAGGAAATAAGCCATCATCTAAATATTAATCTAAATCAGACTTTGGGAGTTGCTTGAAATCATCTTCCTCTTGTACTAGAAAAGAATGGAAATCATCATTGTAATTCTTATTTTCTCTCCTAGAACTTCAATCATATTCTTTTCTAATACAACTTTTAGAGACATCCTCAATATTGTGTTCAGTTTGAATTGTCATACTTACTTAAATACTCAACATAAAAATCACCCACATCAAATCTAAGCTGTAGGACATAATTTTCTGCATCAACATTCCCACAAACTTTACGTATACAAAACACTAATTAATTTCATCATGTAACAAGGATCAAGAATAGCCCCAAGTGCCATAAACAATGTAGTACTTTGTACTTTTCCAATACTTTTCAAACTTAATTTTCACAGCAATTGCCATAGACCTAATGCAATCATTTTCATTTTTTCCCCATGCATGTATCCTTCAAAGAACATTACATACATCTTAAAAGTAAAAGTTTGTTGTTGGTGATAAGCATGCATTTATCATTTTTTATTTGATTCAATTTCCCATACTTAGTTAATTAAAAGAGAGCTAATTGAGTATTTTTGTGTATTTTTCAGGAATAAGGTGATTTTGGTTATTGAAGATAATGTGGAGCAAGGTTGGCAAATATATTAGATACTGGTGGATTTTAAATCATGAGATTCAATCTTGTTGCCCAAGAAATCATGAATGCCAAGATCCAACTTAATTAATGCAAGGAGAACATGAATCTAAGCCAAACTGGAAACAAGTGGAGGTCCAAGGAACAAAATTGGTAATAAGATCTGAAAATTGTGTAACAAACCCACCTTGAGTATTTTGGCCATATTTCTCTCGTATAAACTCAGATTTGTAGTGATTCAAGATGCTACGGAAAGATAACGAAAATATATACAACTTTTTAGTTTTGAGTTCTTCCAGAACACATAAAGGACTAATTGATGGGTAAAGAGGATGAATTCATTGTGTGTGGGATAAATAAAAGAGAAGCCAACCACAGAGAAAAGGAGGATACGGCGAACAAGGATCTTGGCTCTCATCTCTCTCTCATTGTTCAAGAAAAAGACCACAACTCTCTCTCTCTCTCTCTCTCTCCTCTCTCTCTCTCTCTCTCTCTCTCTAAATTTCATCTTTATTTGTTTTATGAACTTTGTTATAATGAGTAGTTAGTTCCTTTTCTTTGGGATGTAGATGAATCATTGCTTATTTCATTAAGTTGATCGTTCTATATCTTCTAGTTGATTGTGTTTGAGCATGGCCAAAGATGCTCTATAGCTAAGTAAACTAAGCATACCAAGCTTCAGTGATGGACGATAGTCTTGTGAAGATAGGGCATATCTAGGAAAGACCATCCGTTGTTTTGAAGCATAGAGTTATATTGGTTAGTGAAAAGCATTGGGGATTCGAAATCCCAAAGATCCTCAAGTATTCATAGTTAAAGTTTTTGCATTAATTAATAGATTAATTTAAATTTGGTTTGGTTGAATTCAATGTTAGTAACTTGGCCTTTTAGTTCCCCATAGTTCGACCCCGTACTTTTTGCTAGCTAGATTAGTATAGAATTTTATTTTTGATTGGTTAGCAACACAATCAAATTTTGGCGCCGTTGCCGGGGAACCGAAGCACGGTTGCTGGGATTGATTTTTGTTAGTTAGACATAATTTTTAGAGTAATCTAAGTATTTTTAATTTCTAATTTTTTTTTGGTTATTTAATTAATCTCTTTTCTTTTGTTTTGTAGGTACTGCAAGAGTAGTAATTTGATAATTAATTTAGCTTGTTATCTTTTATTTCTTAGATCCAATTGTATTTAGGACGTTAAAATTGTAATATTTGCATTAGATTGGGTTGTTTAGGTTAATTTTTAAATATCCCCATCCCTCCGACCATACATGTGTAATTTTTGTTCGGAAGATCAAGTGGATTGCACTTTAGGTACGTCCTAAACTCTCTCTTTTTGTTGCAATTATTTTCTTTTAATTTTATTTACTTGGCTTCTTCTTCATTTTCTTCTTCTTCTTTGCTTTAGGTACGTCCTAAACTCTCTCTTTTTGCTGCAATTATTTTCTTTTAATTTTATTTACTTGGCTTCTTCTTCTTCTTCTTCTTCTTCTTCTTCTTCTTCTTCTTTTCTTTTTCTTTCTTTTGTGGTAGCTATATTTGTATGCATGGTCGCCAATCCGCTTTAGAGTTAGAATAGACCTTGACCAACCTTAGAAGGCAAAGAACCATGGCAAACAATGAGCCTCCAATGAGGCCCTTGAGTGAGCATTTCATTCCTAGGACATACTCAGTTTCTTGTATTAAGTTGCATGACAAAGAAGCGGCTCAATATGAGATCAAATCTAGTGTGATTAAAATGCTACCATCATTTTATGGACTTGCCAATGAAGAGCCTTATAAGCACCTAGATGAGTTTTTAGAGGTGTTGACTATTGAGAGTTGAACAAGCTCACGATCTAGAACAAGTATCCTTTGCCAAGAATTGATGATTTGTTCAATCAATTTAAGGGAGCAGCATTATTCTATGATTGATTTGAGATCAGATTATCATCAGTTGAGAGTGAAGGCAAGTGACATGTGCAAGACAACCTTTGGTACTCGGCAGGGGCATTATGAGTTCAAGGTAATGTCATTCAATCTCACAAATCCACCTACTGCTTTCATGGATTTGATGAATCAGATATTTCAAGATGTGTTGGATTAATTTGTGATAGTCTTCATTGATGATATCTTGATATATTTGAAGAATGAGAAAAAGCATGCCGAACATCTAAGGTTTGCTTTGCAAAGATTAACAAAGAAGTTGTATGCAAAATTTTCTAAGTGTTAGTTTTGATTGTTACAAGTGGTATTTTTGGGCCTTGTAGCATTTGTCGAGGAAATCAAGGTTGATTTGGATAAGGTTAAGGTTGTGGCAGATTGGGACCAGCCTAAGATGGTCACTGAGATTAGAAGTTTTTTTTGGGAGTGGTAGGTTTCCATAGGATGTTCATTGAGAACTTCTCTATGTTGTCAGCTCCAATTACAAAATTGACAAGAAAGGGAGTGTAGTTTGTGTGGAGCAATGTGAGTGAAAGAAGCTTCCAATAACTAAAGAAGATGTGGATCAACGATATAGTTTTAATAGTGCCAAATAACTGTGGAGGTTTGATTGTGTACACTAATGAATTGAAGATTGGTTTCAGTTGTGTGTTAATGCAATAGGGAAAGGTGGTCACCTATGCATCATGATAGCTTAAGGATTAGGAGCATAATTACCCTTCTCATGACCTTGAGTTGGTGGCTGTAGTATTTGTTTTGAAGATATGACGACATTACCTTTCTAGAGAAAGGACAGCCATATACATTGACCATAAGAGCCTGAAATACTTCTTCACCCGGAAGGAGTTGAATATGAGATAGCGTCGGTGGTTGGAGGCAGTAAAGGGTTATGACTATGATATCTCATTATACCCCACCCATCTAGATCTAGTTATATCCATGGGGGTGATACAATATAGGACCAAGGTTCACAGCCAAATCCATACCACCATACAACATAGCATAATCAAAGGACAAATTGAAGTATCAAGATTCAAGGTATGATAATCAAATTATCAAATGCGATTACAGTCATTTGAGAATTTAAAGTTAAATCATTATCCAAAGTTATTCAAGTAAAAATCATCAAAGTTTAAAGAAAGGAATTGTTTGCAGTGGAAATCTAGGTTCTTCGACGGAAAACAACATTGTCCATTTCTATAGGTTCAATGGCAATGACATAACATAGGACTATGAGGAAGGCTCTCATCTCCAAGGACATAGCTGGACCTTCACTAGTACCCAGCTCCCTAGGAGCAATCCGAGTAAGGGTAAGAAGCTCCATGCGAGTCCACCTCCTCGCAAACCACTCCTTTAAAGTAATATGCTTGTGATAGTTCCTCCATTTGAATGGAGTCCTCATAACCTATGACAAGATCTATGTATACAAGGGAGTGAGTTCAATAGAACTCAATGAGTTCAACTTAATCGTGTATCAAGCATCCATTCATAATTCTCTAGAGCAAGTACATATAAATATAATAAATGAGATGATGAATAAATGAATATGCAATCATGCTACTAACTCTAATCATGAAGTCTCTATGGTAGACACACATTAAGCTATACACCACCCTCCTCTGGGTAGTCTCAATCACTCTCCCTCAACAAGATACGTCTATTGGGTTCTCCGCGGTTGTTGAGTCAAGTCACATCAATCAATGGCTAGGGAATAGGTCACCACTCTCTCACATCACCTATTGGTATGAGAACTAGAGCATGTCAAGGACAACTCTAGCCCCAATACATGTTTATATGGTCTCGTACTACATATTATCCGGATATCATTTCTCAATGGGAGGCATATGTTGGTCCAATATCCTTATCCACCTAGAAATGGGATCCTCAACGGTAGACATCTATTGGATTCCATTTCTCAACCCTGTGGTCATCCAGATATGTATAGGCAAATGTTCTCGTGGCTTCCCCGCAGAAATCGCACATCGCGTTGAAATTGACATGAGCCCAAACACTAAATATATGCAACCCTACCATCTCATGTTGGCAGTGAGCCTGCTTGATGCTCACAAGACCCAACCACTGATATCATGGGTTACCCGACTTCAATACCCCTACCGGAAGGGTAGTATTATGGGGTTACCTAGCCAACACAGCTAGACGCCTAGTGTCGATGTACTTAGGTCTAAGTGCATATATTATAGATTCACTAGAATGGGCAAATCCACAACCTTAGTTGGCATATATATACAAGAGGATAGAGCCCCACCATCAAATCCATACATTCACATCATTCCCATATCACAGTTCATGAAATTTGAAAGTAGAAACAAACATTAAATAACATTACCTTCCGTTCATGCAAAGTCACACAAAGTTTATAATAGAGTGTAGGATAACAATATAAATGAAGATCCAAATAACACACCACAACTAAACAAGATATGGGTAAGTGTTTTCCTAACTTGTTAAAGTCAATAGTGCTCTTCAAAGTCCCAAAAGATTGACCAAAGAGAGTACAATTAGACCAAAATAACCCTAGGTACTCAATAAAGTAAGTGAGAGACAATTAAGGATCAATCAGAGGTCAAAAGGGGGCCAAACACAAACCCAGCATAGGGGCAGCTGGATAGGTCTACAGGATTGGTCGACCACCAAGTCAACCCCCCGTCTGTCAAGGTTGCAAGCAAACTCTCCAATTTCAACTACAATTCAAAATCAATTGGAAATGGAACTTTGGGGTCTTTATTTTAATAGTATTAGTGTCCCCAAAGTAGCATCCAAACATCCCAATTACATCTCAAACCAAAAGCCCCAAATTTGGCTCTCTGTGTTTGCCTATGGGCATCTCAAAGAAGTTTAAAATGGTTTCAAATGAAAATGTTTGCACAAACCAACTCTCTAAGATGTTGGAGACATAAAGAGAAACAAGGGGGAGCATTCAATACAACTCAACAACACCAACAACCACCACATAGCATTCAAAGCTAATAAATACCTTGAAAACTACGTTGGAAAAGAGGGTTTTCATGAATGCTCACCTTTCTACACATTATCACGATGATTTGAATTTTGATGGGACATCGTGTGGAAGGAATCCACCAAACTCCTTGGATTGCTCCTCTCCCAAGCCCTTGGCCCCACTCTAGCAATAAGAAATGCGTTGTGAGGAGTGGGGAACTTAAAATAGGGTTTTTGGCTCGAAATACCGAGTCAGCCCAGCACCTGGGTAGGGTGCGGTCAAACCAGCCGTTCAACCTACTCCAATCAACCGACCCTATATCTCTCTCATGTAGGAGCCGATTTTGGTGATTCGTGGATGGGTAGAAAGTTCATTTCAAGGCCTAACCATGGTGTATTTTACCTTGACATTTGAGCCTTCCTCCATCAGTTTTCGGACGTGCCAAAACTTTATTTTTAAGCTTTATTGACTAATCTTCTCTCTCTTCTTAAACTCTAATAGAGTGGTTAAGTCTTATACAAAGTCATCCACTTCCATGGGGCCATTTCTGAACTTTCGGGGTCGACTTGAATGGTCCATAGTTGTCGTCTACTAGAGCTCTAGGTTCGTGGTCCTTAAATCATGGGTTAAAGGGTCAGAAATTCGGGGGATTTCACATCCTCCCCTCCCACCCCCCTAAAAGTAATTTCATTCTCAAAATTGACATACATTTCATCTTCTTTTTCCTATGAGGCTTCCTCAACTGTGTGTGTTCTTCCATCAAATCTTCACCAACAATATTGTTCGAATCCAGAGTTGCTTGTCCTTTCACTCCAATATCTCAGTGGACTCTTCTTCATAAGACCTTGTCTTATGAAATCCCACCTAACCCTAACCTATAGACCCTATTTGTTTTGGATGAAGAATGATGTTTGACTCGGATGTTGGACCTTGAGTTCCATGTTGACACCATTGGAAGGACCTATGAAGTTAGATTTGACCTTTCCCTAAGTTGGTTGAGGATCCAAGTGTTGGTTTTGACCCTGGAGATCCAAAATTCAGCAAGTTGACAAAGGGGGACTGCTTGGTCAATCCTCCTAACCAAGCACCATCAATCAAGGTAGCTTCGGAAATAGAATTGTTCTAATTTTTTAGAAGTTTTTATTTTGGATCTCTATTTATATGCAACCTTGGTCTAAACCTAGTCTCTATATAGTAGACACTCATTAAGACACGTCACCAGCCTCCTTTGGGTTAGTCTCGTCACTTTGATCTCTCACAGGTTGGTTACCGGTCTTGGGATTTCCGGTAAGGGGTCAAGACATCCCTCTCAAACTATCACCATGGCTGGGGTTTAGGTCACCACTCTCTCATCACACCATTGGTAAGAGTACTGGCGCATGTCAAGGTTATACTTAGCCCAATGCAAATCAACTACTCAGTCACATCACGCTAGGATCAGATACCTCCCCTAATGCATCTCACACTCTTGCTTCAAGATCCTCTCCTACTAGAGTCAACATACCTTATGGCTCCAATCAACTTAGACTACACCTTCTGTTAACCCTATTGTTCATCCACATATAATGGGCTGGAAGCTCTTCTATCCCCTCACGGGTTGGGTACTGGTCTTAAGCGCCTATAAGCCCAAGTCTATTATATGCAACCCTACCAATAAATGCCCCCCAAAATTTGGTTGTGTCCTCTCACAGGTTGGTTACCAATCTTGAACGCCCACCTCCCTACACTGCTGCCATGGTCACTCTACATCAATTACCATGCCAATAGGGTGTGATATGACAAGGTACCTAATCAAACTCCTCTAGACTTCCTAATCATAGCAACCAGTAATCATGAAAAGTGTTGGGGGCATTAAAGGATAGCATCCCAAACCACCTCCGCTGATGTCCCAAGCCAGAAACACCCAAATAGGTATTCTCCAATCCACAATCACAACATACAATCACCTTCCACAAAGTCATAAAAAGTTCAATTGCATTCCTAATTCATAAATCAATTTAAGTCAATAATGTCACATGTTGATCCATACGCCAATATCAATAACAAATGACTTATATTCTGTAATTTCAAAATCTTATACTTCCTTCTGAAATATGATAACACTAGAACATATATCAATATGCACGTTTCAAATTAAATATGAAAAATGACAATGGTTATGTGCAAGGAAACATCCACACCTTGCTATTAATTTGCAACTTTGAAAAGTAAGTCAAAGAGTATGTTTACACTTCCCAAAAAGTCCTATTAAGCTAGCTTAAAGTTAGAAATAACCCTAGAGGTCCTATATCGATAAGGGAAATAAAAGATCAACTTGTAGAGGGTGGTTGGTTGGGGTGGTTGCCTGGGACAACTAGGGTAGGCTACTAAGGCAGGGCTAATCACCCGGGGTGACTAGGCCAATCAACCACCCTACGAGTACAGACAAAATTTAACTGGAATCATCGAAGGCTTCCCAATTGGGTTATAAACTACTTTGAAATTACCTAAAAAATTGTGAACTAATAGTAGAATATGATCTTTCATGATTTAGACATCAAACAAAGCAAAATGAATAAAAACCTAATGAATCTTATATTAGGTTTTCTCCGAAATTGATTTGGAAGATTCATGGATGAGCCAAAGTGAATAGAGATTCATTCTTGAGTAAAGAGGACTGAAGAATAAGGTTAATACAGTAACTAGAAGACTTCAACTAAGTCTAGACACTAGGATAAATCAATTATAGAAGAGAATTAGAAAGAAGAAGATGAATACTAACCTTCAAGAAAGTAAATCGTCATTCAGAAACTGTTTTGGATGATTTCCACACTGTCCTTCACCTTCACGAAGAGTTATTTGACAAGCTCTAACATTCTCTGACAACTTTGGACAATAATGACACTTTTTAGAATGAAAACACCTTAAATAGGACTTCAAAAAATATATTTTTGAAATTGCCCTTTTTCACCCGGAACCAATGTGGTCACCTTGGACGACTAGGCCAATCGATTTTGGGGTTTTTTTGGTCCTTGGTTTCACTTAGTCTGTCCAAATGATTTCAGTTAACACATTCTGTATATGGATTGAGGTTGATGTCTCACTAATGTGAGATAGCTTCTCCATTGTGTTCCTTAAATGACCTACTTGAAGACGACCTGCTCATCTCCATGCGAATATGGAATTTCCTAATATCTGTAGGCATTTAATGTCTAGCTAGGAGTACTCACTATGTCAACATTGGTTCCCTGTTCTCTTGACCTGACACAAAAAATAAAAAATAAATAGTTTTTTGGGGATGATATAAAGAGACGAGTATAGTGCCACATGGACTAAATGGAGAAATTTGAGGTATATCTTTATTTTTGGTAAGAATTTGGGGTAGATCTTTATTTTTGGTAAGAAATTTGGGGTAGATCTTTATCTTGGGTAGAATGCAGTAGTAGCAATATCATCTGCATCACCTGCACTAGTATAGAGATCTAATATGCAAAACATTCTATGAGTAGTTTAAATCATCTCCCATACAATCATTATCCTTCCCTTTAATCTTACACCGTCCATGAAAATCTAGTATGTATAGTGGCTACATTGGAATATAACTCCAAAATATTCACTTTTCTTTTTTATGCATGTCATGAAGAAACTTTAACCGAAGTTCAACGTTTGTGAGATGAGCTATAAAGGGGTTTTGGAAGAGATTTTAATGATCGTTCTTTGAGAGCAGCCATGGGCGTCCCTTCACTTTGCTGTTAGTGAAAGTAAGACGGACTGGAAATCATCATTTTAATTCATTGTTGGTGAAGGAGGACTCGGTAGATCCAAGCATATTCTTGTAATCAAGTATGTATTCTATTCACTGATTGATCTGTAAATTATTATAGGAGATTGGGACATCACCTTGGTTTTGTACATGAAATATGTTCGATTCTTCAATTCACCAAATATCTCATGCGTTTATATTTTTTTCCCCATTATTCTCTTTCATTGTCGATATTATTAAATTTGGATGCTTAAATTTCTATTTTGTATTCTTGTTTAATTCTCCAACAATCACATAATTTTTTACCTTTTGGGCCTTCTTCTTGTCTTATGCTCAAGATGTTCTTGCATGTACAATTCTTTTTTCTTTTTAATAGACTGGAAGACCTATGAATTAAGGGTATACGAAACATCTTCTGCATGCATCTAAAGCCTTGATGAATGGAAAAATTCATAATTTTTAGGTTTTTATTTATTTTTTTATCAAATGAATGTGACCTCAATTTGGTTGCTTAAGTAGGCCAACTAGTATAGGATGATTCAAAAAGATGAATTTCTTACAATTAAAAGATGGAAGGAATTTATTGGGAGAATATTACTTTGAATAGATATAAAGTACTAGAAATGATAATTATTTAGAAGGGAAAACTACCTCTACTTTGGAGAGAGAGGGGAAAAAACCCACTAAAAGTGTAAATTTAGAAGCAATAGTTATAAATCGCAGCTAAATACATCATACAACATCTCTACATGTCTAGGATATTGCAGCGTTTTTCCTTCACACAATTTTTGGGATATTCTAGCTTTTTGTAGTTTCTTTTTTCGTCTTTAATTTAAATGAGTTTCCATTGAAATACATTTGAGTCTATATTTTGAGAGTGCAATCTTTTCCATTATAATTGGAGTTTATTTTTATTGCAAATCACTTGTAGTCCTCTCAGATTGGTCAACTAAGGCTTTCTAATATCTTGTATAAATCCTCTCTTTAAAGAGGGTCTATTCTAATTAAAGTTTTTTACGTACAATTGTCTATCATATGCATAGTCATACAAAAACCTTTTGCTTTAGTATGTTATTTTTTTTTATTTTTTTATATTTTTGGTATGAAACTCATCCATTCAAAGGAAAACGTGAGTTACATGTGGGAACAACCAATGGCTCGTTCAACCACGGAGTGGCAATAAGCCTAGTAGTTGCACATGAACACGACAAGGCCGCCTTTGCTAGATTATCACCCACAAAGTTGGCTAATCTAGGAACATAAGTAAAAAAAACAAAAAATAGAACTTCGAGGTGAGGCAGCAGAAGTCATAGAATAGTGGTTGGGGTATTAAGAGGGGGGAACTTTCCTTTCATCATGTAAGAAGGAAATGAGCTCACTGTTGTCAGATTCCACTTCTAGGAGTTCAAGTCTCCGCTCTAGCACCCCTTTCAAGCCTTCCCTCACCGCCATAGCCTCCCTTTAAAGCACATCTCCAAATATCATGGGTATTGATCTAGCCACTTCAATATGACCTTCATCATTCCTTAGTATAAATCCAAAACCTGACACACCTGTAGCTTTAACCTTTGCAGCATCCACATTTAGTTTAAGCCATCCTATCTGTGGTGGAATGCAAGACACTCTTTGTTGAAATTGAGGTTGGTTATGCTTACTTTTCTTTGGTGGCAGCTTGCTATCCATGAATTCCTGTGCATAGTAGATTGCTCTTTCCATCACATCCCGGGGCTGAAAAGTACCCTTATGAAACACTCTTTCATTTCTTGCCAACCAAAGTGACCACATGATGAAAGAGGCAACGCATTCAAGCTGCTTACCTTGAGCCTTATCCACCACATAAAATTCTTTCCATTGTATAATCCAGTCCGAAATGCTCATATCCATGTTATAGCCAAAAGTGATAGAGAGAGGGCTGCCAAACCATGTAGATTTAGCAAAAGGACTGAAGGAGGACATGCTCGACTGTCTCAACTGACCAACCACAACAAGAGCAAGAAGGATCGAGTTGTATTTGTCTTTTCTAAAGCCCCTCCCCACAAGCAATCCCATTTGCTACAGCTCGCCATAAGACGTTCTTGATTTTTGGTAAGGGATAGCAACTCCATACCTTCTTCCATACTTCTGTTGAGCCCTACAATTATCCACCCTAGACGAAGATGGTTGGAGTCTCTCCTCATCATCTTGTAGGTTCATAAGGAGGTGATAAGCTGATTTGATTGAGAATATACCTCTTTTATCTGCAGCCCATACTAAGTTGTCCTCATGGGGAAAGATGGATAGGTTATGAGAAGCACTATTACTATGACAGTAGGTTCAAAAATCTGCTCCACCAAATCCCTCTTCCATCTTCTCTCTACCGGGTTTATAAGTTCCTCCACTTTGTGAACATTCAGCCCCAATTGGTTGAAAGGTTTCACAGGCAAATTTCTGCTAATTCCTGGGATCCAGTGAGCAGCCCATATATTCACCTTATCACCATTTCCAATCCTCCATTGTAATCCTTCAAGTAAAACTTTTCTCCCTTCAAGGATGCTTCGCCAACCCCACCAAGGATTATGACCTTCCCTTACTTCCAAAAAGATGTAAGGGGGGGGGGGTAATAGATTGCTTTCATAATCCATCCAAAAAATGAGTCGAGTTCATTAAAAAGCCTCCATGCAGCCTTTGAAAGCAATGCTCTATTGTGAAGGAGAAGGTCTCACAAACCAAGGCCTCCATTTTCTTTTGAGTGTGTGAGTTTTTCCAAGACAACAAGTGAATACACTTCTTATCTTCACTGCCCCCTCCCCCCCAAAAAAATAAAAATTAACTACCATCTTTTGGGTCTTCTTATAGTGACACTTGGGTAGCTGGAAATGTTGGCCTGCATAATTAGTAGATGGGAGAGCAGAGAACTTAAGAAGGATTTCCTTGCGAACACTAGAGAGCAATTTCTGAGCCCAACCACTGCTTGCTAATCTGTCATTTATATCATGAAAATTTTTGGTTTTCTTTCCTCCAATCACCACTGGCAAACCCAAGTATTTTGATGGCCCATCTCCATGAGGTAATTTCAGCACACTTGAAAACCAATGCTCTAGTCTTGATGGAGTATTTGGGCTAAAACAAATAGAGGATATTTTTACTGTTAATGTCTTGCCCACTAGCTCTACAAAACCTATCCAACACCATTTTAATATTATGCACTTCCTGCAGCCGTACTTCAGAAAAGACCAAGCAGTCATCTACAAATAGAGTCAGCGGTTCACTTCTTCGCCGAATGTGAATCCCCTGTAATTCCCCTTGCATTTCTCCTCTCTTTAGAATTGCATAAGTGCTTGAGTGCAGATAACAAATAGTGCCGGGGACAATGGGTCACCTTGCTGAATTCCTCTCGATGGTTTTACTGTGCATCTGATAGATATATTCATGATAAAAGAGTAGCTCACTGATGTCACTAACACCATAATAATCCCTACTAAATGATGATCAAATCCCATCTTCAGCATTGTTTCCTCCAAGAAGGTCCATTCCATTCTATCATAGGCTCTCTTTAAATCAATTTTCAATGCCATCATCTTAACTTTTCCTTTTTTTCCTTTTTTTTATGTAATGAAAGGCCTCATGAGCAAGGAATACATTATCATAAATCAACCTTTCAGGGACAAAAGCTGACTGTTCTTCATCTATGAGATTTGGTAAGAAAGGCTTGATTCTTGTAGCAATCAGCTTTGAGAGAATCTTACTCACCACACCACAGAGACTAATGGGTCTGTAGTGATCAATTCCTTCAGGACACGGGATCTTTGGAATAAGGCACACTAGAGTATTATTGATCTCTTGTGGGATAGTACCTGTCAAGAATGTGTTAGTAATAAAAGAACAGATATCATCCTTCACCAATTCCCAAAACCTCTAGAAAAAAAAAAGGTGGGAAACCATACTCTCTAGGGGCTTTAAGTGGAGCCATAGCAAATAAGGTTGTTTTTATCTCCTCCTCTCCAGGCAAGCACATAAGGCCAAGTTGTCCTCCTCAGATACAGCTGGAGATTACAGTCAAGGGCCTCGGTCATGGCTTCCTCATCAACTTGTTGGGATGTAAACAACTCCCTATAGTGATCTGCAAACAACTGATAGATCCTGCATTCATCGGAGCACCATTCCCCATTGTTTAATTTGACTCTCAGTATTCTATTATAGACTCTTCTCTGTAGTGTTGAGGCATGAAAAAATTGAGTATTTTGATCACCTCCCTGTAGCCATTCTAACCTCAATTTCTGCCTCCAAAATTCCTCCTCACATGCAAGTAGTTCATCTAGTTTTCTAGATATCTCATCTCCTTGATGTTGGGTATACTCTGAGGCATTCATATCTTGAATGGCAGTTGATTGCCTCTTCAAAGCATTTATTGATGTCTGTAGATGCCCAAAGTGTATTTATTCCAATGTAACAACCTCTCCTTACAATTTGCAAGTTTGTTCAGAATTAGAAGAGAATTACTTGAGGGAGCAGATGTCCATCCTCCCCTAATAACCTTCTCGCATCCCGGATGTCGCAACCACATAGAGTAAAAACGAAAGGGTCTTTCTCCCCTTAAGGGTAGGCTGTCTGTGTCAACCAAAAGCGGGTTATGATCTGACTTGTTAACAGCTTGCGATAACACCTGTGTTTCTGGGAAAGCGAGGGTCCATTTGCTATTTGAAAAGACTCTGTCAATTCTAGATTTGATATTTCCAGTACCTTTTCTCTTATTATTCCATGTAAATTTGGGTCCTTGACATCCCAGGTCCATAAGTCCACATTCCTCCACCACTTCCCTGAAAGCACGAATGTCCCTGCCTCCTTTATAGTTACCACCAACTTTCTCATACCATGATAAAACTGAGTTGAAATCACCAAAACAAATCCATTGGTCAGACTGATCTTTCCCCACATTCTCAATTTCTCCCAGACAAGGTGTCTATATGTTTTAACAGGGTCTCCATAAACACACGTCATAAAAAAGGATTGGAGGTTAAGCACCGCACATAACAATCAATGATCCTGTTGTCAACCTGTAAAATTTGGATATCCACAATTCCTTTCCACATAAGACATAATCCACCACCCGAGTTAATTGGAGGGATTGTAAACAAAATTGGAGAAATTAGTGGATCTAGATATCTTCCAGACTCGCCTATCATCAATACGAGTCTCCATCACAAAACACACATCAGGGGATGAGGTTTTTATCAAGCTCTTTCAGGCTCGAAATTTAGAAGCTCCCCCAAGTCCCCTACAATTCCAGCTGCAGAACTTCATTGAGTCCCATGGACTTGTACATCGACAAAATCCACAGGTGTGGGCATTTAAAAATGCTCCGATTGATCGACACTTTAAAGTTCCTGTTGTGTGGCTCTTAACAACTCCAGACTTCTTTGCTTTCTCTTCTTTAACTTCATCTACTGGGTAGATAGGGGTTGTAGCCGCTTATTATCTTGAGGACGAGAGATATTGTGATTGGGATGCCTTTGTCGAGCTGATGTTGTTGGTCGAATTGGGTTGGATTCCATGCCAGGTTCATGTGCCATTGAAGATGGCATGTCTCTTGGTATATCAAGAAGCAACTGGGGAATAGAATTGGCGGGAGAGTTTGGGTTTGCAAGTTTAAATTTTTGGTTCCTGGGTTGCTGGGGAGGTGAGTTTGGGCTTTGGGTAACTTGGGTTTGAAAATGATTTGGGCCTTGGTTTTGGTTACTTGGGCTTTGGTTAATACACAAGGGATATGGGTTCGGGTCAATTTGATTGGGTCCGGTTCAGGTGGGTGGGTCCTGTAATTGTTGTTCTAGAGAGGTGATGGAGACAGAGGATAAATGGGGTATTAGGGTGAGGAGAATGTTTGAGAGTTTAGTTGGTTGTCTTCCTCCATCTGCAATACACGACACTTATGAAGTATTCTGAAGCTTTTCCAGTAGTGAGGATATGGTGATTTGGGTATTAGGGTTCAAGTGCTGGAAGTTGGGTTTTGGGGTAGCACCACGTACAATATTTTGTCATGTAGCCTGGTATATGTCGGGGGGACCACTGTTAAGTATGAGAGGTTGAGACTAGGTTGCAGCGAAGGACGGTGGAGCGTGTTGCTGGTGTTCAAGCGGGGAAAGAGACTGACAAAGATTTGCCATGATCTGATGCACAGGGATCACCGAGAGTGACTGATCTCCGTTATTTGGATTTTAGTCGGCGGCCGCTTGAGGGGGTTGAGGTTGAAGTGAAGTCTCATCCGTCGTCGTTTGCTGTTCTTCTTCCTCCGTCATATGCGAAACCAATTTCTGTTGGATGATTTCTTCTATTAGATGTTTATCTGGTGGAAAACCTTTCATAGATGGCCCAAAATGCCTCAACGACCTTGCTCTGTCTTCTGGTGACTCTCGTGAGTTGAGGCCCCCAATCTCTTGCTCATCAAAGAGAAACTCACATCTCCATTCCGCATGCCCTATCACACCATATATGTAGCAGAAGATGGGGATGCGTTCATAAAGGATCGACACCAAAGTTCTATTGCCTGACCTTCGCTTTACAGGTATTCTTGCTCGGAGTGATGCCGAAATGTCAATCTGCACACGACATCTCTGGTATGCGACCTTCTTCCCAAATTGAGTCCCCTTGATGACCATCGCCATTTTTGGATATCCTAATCTTTGCGCCAATTCTAGACCAATCGATGGGTTCAACAAGTCTTCTGGAAGCTCATGAAATTGAACCCAGAATTCCGATTGATCAAATTTCCAAACTGGTTGCCATAAGGTTTTACCAAATGAAAACTTAATGCCACTAAAAGTTCTCCGAAGAATTGATTTTTATTTTTTTAACTATAAACATGATCTTAAATGATAAATTTTTAAATATTTTAATGATTGTATGATTAGTTGCACTAAAAAGGATATTATTTAGCACCGGTTAAAAACTGCCGTCATAGAAAGTCTTTATTTAGAAGCAACTATTGTTAATGAGAAGCTAAGTATATCATATAGCATCTCTAATGTCATCTTAAAATGTTAATTTTATACACTTTTCTTGTAGTATTGTTGCTTTAGATGTATAGATGGATTGATGACTATGTATTCCCTTAATTTCTCACTGGATTTTTGAACATACTTGTTAGTAATTAATAGTGTTAGCGGAGACCTAAATTCAAATTTAGATTTCATTGTTTGGAGTGCATATTATGATCTCATTAACCCTCCCAGCAAAATTTTCTTGATAGTTTTGCTAGGGAAGGAGATAAATATAATTTTACAAACGGAAAACTGGTTTACATGAGAAGCCGTGGAAATGGCTGTGAAGATATGTTTGTGACAAATTGCTTCAGGACCTAAAACATGTAACACTAATTCTTTTCTGAAAGAAATAAATGTCTTTATCAAGATTTATCCTTATTCCTTTTATTGCTTGTTATTATTGTAAATTTCTTGTTGTCTTCTACCAGGAAAAGGAAAAGAAAATCTTCTTGTTGTCTATATATATATATATAATGTTTCTTAACGTGTCTTTTTTTATGTTCTTCAATTTTTCAGGATATAAACAAAAATGTCAGCTCCAAGACTACCTCCAGGATTTAGGTTTATGCCCACAGAGCCTGAACTCCTGAAGTTTCTCAAAGACAAGCTTTTGGGTCGTCTTGATGAATTAGTTTCTCATTTCATTATTGACACTGTTGATCCGTACAGGGGTGACCCTGTCTTCCTTCCTAAAGGTTCTCTCTGAGATCATTGATTTTCTTTATTATGCATTTTTACAAATAAACTAATTTAGTTTGCCCTCAATGATGAATTACTGTAGGTACCCAGTTCAAACACACAAAGCAAGCATATTTCTTTACAAATAAACAACAAAACAGAGCCGTTGAGCAAGCATTTTGGAGGCTCTCTACTTTGCATGAAGAGGTCTTTGAAGGGGACGAAAAGCTAGGATTTAAGGACACATTGGATTTTGTCTGGTCAATTGGAAATGCGTTAGTACAGACTAACTGGGTTATGCACGAATACAGTCTAAACCCAGTCATACTATCAGAGGATGAACGTATAACCATTGGAAATCGGGTAAGAAAGTTTTTGTGTATGCCGTTGTCAGCTTTTTTTGCATCTTTGGTTTAAATGTAAATTCATGCACACGTGAATGCATGTGAGGTATTTGGATAAAATACGTCATGTATGCCATCCACCTTTGGTGGATTAAATTAGATACCTTAAATGCATTCATGTATGTGAAGGCAACCTACTATCCTCTCTTCTTCTCCAAGGAGTTTTGGGAAGGGAGGGAGGTAGGGTGAAGCAAAAGTGAGGTTGTAGGAGGAAGAAAGAAAACAAAAAAGGGGGAAGGGAGGGAAGATAGGGCTACCTAGGTTTGCATGAATGAAGTTCGAATCATTTTCATATAATATAAGAGCATTTGAGAAACTCTAGGAACCAAGCACACAAAATCCATCGTGCGATAAGAGCTGAGTGGATTTGACTTACAATATAGTTGAATCCAAATGACACTCCAAGAAGAAGAGGTTGGGTACCTAAAACTGTCACAAAGTTCTCATATGTCTATCTTTCTTGACTAGTTTTACAGACTCACTCAAATTCAAACAAGTGTAGGTTAGTTTATTGAAAGGATCATAGACTTATTTTATAAGAACAAAGCACATCTTGTATAATCTAGTAATTTTCATAATTTTTTTCTTGTATATATGTGAAATGACATTGTTTAATCTTTTGGGGTCAACCAAAGACATAGACTAGAAGACAAATTAAGATTGCAAATCACAAATGGGAATTCATTAAATTATTATTTCTCAGTATATTTTTCTCTATTTATTTATTTTTAAAACTTCCATCAAAGACAAGCCGAGTTAGTCCATATCAAGTATTGGCACTCAACGAATAGAATCTTCTCTTAAATTTTTGTTTAAAATGAAGTCTGAATTAGAAGTGGATACGATTCTAACACTTGTTCTTTTTTGTTTTTAGATAGAAAATTATGTAGTGTGTGCAATCCAATACAAGGAGTTCTCGTTCGATTCATTTGAAGAAATGCCTAGTGACAACTCGTCTCAAGGAGAATCGTCAGAATAATTAGTTGCTTACAAATAATATCCTAATAAAGTATATAAGAAAAACTGATATGCTATTATGATAATGGACTCCTAAGATAAGATAGGGAAGAGTCATTTGGAACTATGTGCTTAGTGTTTTTTCTTAGTTCCTTGTTCTTGTTATTTATTTTATTTTGGGCTGAGGACGAAGTGTAAAGAATTGAAGGTAGTTGTGTAAAAATTTGGTTGCAACCCATGTTTCGGCTGCCTCTTATATTGTATGGGTCATCAACTCTAAAGCATTTCCTTTTGTTTTGGGGTCACAAATACAATCTTAGGTTTTATGATTTTTAAAAAAATTTCAACAAATTTTCATATTGACTTGTATGATTGTTGTGGTCTAATTTGTTTTGTCTATATCCGCTACCTATTGTGGTGAGAAAGGAAAGAATTTCATACCAAATACACAGTTATGTCTCATCTCTAAAACTTGGAACCCCACTCTTGTGTGGTACTGATTTATCTCCCTTCTCACCTTTGAGTGTGTACAATATGAACTCCCAAAGGAAGCATTTTTATTCTCGGTAGAGCGGATATCCATCTGCACACTACTACGAATGTGACACCTAGCATATTGAACTCGAATGGCCACTATTAAAAATGCGGGGGCATGATCGTAATTTTTTTAAATTTGTTTTACACATGAGGTTTCAAACTTTCTAAATTTACATTAAAAAAACCTTATCAGAATGGATGAAAGCCTTGCTCTCGCCAAATTTGAAGCCCTATTTCACTGAATGCACAACCGATTTTGTCGAACAAACCCCTCTTGTTCTTCAAGTTACCTACCCTCCTGCGATTTTCTTCTGGATTAAATCACACATTTTATCATTACCATGGCAAAATTGACCTCTTTAAGAAATTTTGGGAATCCCAAATAGTAGGAATGTTGTGATAAATTGCTCATTCTTAGGTGACGGCGACACAACGGTGACCAAATACTCTCGTATTCAAGGGTGTTAATCAAGGCTATCACCATTGAGAAATCGCTGCCAGCCGCTACCTCATCCTCTTCTTCGTCTTCTCTGTCAGTATCGCATTTTGTCTCTTTTTTTTTTTTTCCCCTGCCTTCCAAGTACTCAGTTTTGACATTGAAATCGAAACAAAACCCTTATTTTGCAAAACAGAATTCAAATGCTTTTTCCCTATCTAATGTTTTTGTTTTGGATCTAACTATAATAGAACTGAAGTTTTTATCTGTGGTTTCTTGCGCACTTTAACCAAATCGGTGCTGATTAGAGAGGAACAAAAGCCATGTGAACCAGATTTTTTAAATCTGCTCTCTTGTGGGCGTTTTTAGATTTTGTCTTAGTCACCAACGTATATCTAATTCACTTGTCAAAAGCTCGAATAAACGGACGTAAAAATCTGGTATTAACGATAGTGAAGCAGTCCAGCAGTGACGTCGGTGGTGATAGATGCAATAGGATTATTTTGTAAATTTAAAAATTCTTAAGGAGTTCATATTGTAATATTTGAAACTTATTAAGTGATCAAATAAATCTCAGCCATTCATTTCTATAAACATGTGTCACATTCGTAGCAGTGCGTGGATAGATATATACTCTATCGTGAATAATAATCCCTAAAGACAAGCTTCTAAGCAATATTGAGGTGGTCTTTAATTTCTCACTAGAGTATTTAGGTCTTCAGGCCGTTTACTTATGTATAAGACTGATATCATTCAAGGACTCATAAGAAAAGTCAATCAAACAAAAAGTAACTCCACAAAGTAAGAAAAATTATATATAACTTATCACTCTATTTAGATTAGTCACCACAGAAAGTCTTCTACGCGTGCATTGATATAGTGAGATGGTTTGTAACATAAGGATTCAATTAAATTAATCTCATACTAACATGAAATATATTAATCCCGTCTGCGCGCGTGCGAACGCCCAGACAGCTTCAAAAAACATTTTTTCCCCCTTTTTCCCTCACGTCTCTTGCCCTCTCTCAACAAAAACTATATCATTATGTTCCTTTTATTTTTGGATCCCAAAAATAAAATAAAATTAACAGAATCTAGTTCCATAATGATTTAGGGTTTTAATTAAACCCTAAATCCTCCCATTGGATCCAATTCAAAATCAAATCAACATAATCTAGGGTTTCAATTAAATTTTGGATCCTCCCATTTAATCTAATTAAAAATTAAATCAATATAATTTAGGATCCTCCCATTGGATCCAATCAAATTAACATAATCTAGGGTTTCAATTAAACCCTAGATCCTCCCATTGGGTCCAATAAAAAATCGAATAACATAATTGGATATCTCCTTTCTAAAAAAAATCCCTTTAAACCATATTATATGATCTATAAAAAATATATATGATTAAAGCAAACAATCGATTCTAGTTTTGCAGGAAATGCTCTGATGCCAATTGTTGGAACTTCTAGGGTTTTCCTCAATACCCTAATCAATAATATAATCATGCAATAACTAGAATACAATATTATATTTATAAAGTATTAGGTATATCTTACACCAGACGTATATTGAAGAAGATTAATGCAAACCTTGAATGCCAAATCTGCAGAGTAATGAAGTCTTCTCCAGTCTCCTCGTCTTTCTACCGTACCTCTTTCTTGTGGAGAGAGAAGACAACAAAAAACTTGAGAGATTGGAGGGACCCCATCATAGCTATTAATAATAGCAATCGCAAACCCTAGTTCACTCCCACAATGGACCGGTTTGGCCCATCTCAAACCTAATGGCAGTGCATCGGCCTGATGTGTTGAGACCCCCATCAATTTTTAACCCTAGTAATTAATCAAAGCCAATATATTGCCTAGGATAAACCTAACACGTGTTTCTGAGCCTCTTTTGTTTCTGAAACCCCTAGAGAACGTGGAGAACCTCTCTCAAAGCCTCTCTTGGTGTTGTGGAATGTCTACTTGCAAATTCTCAAAGTTTTCATCTCTTGTTCATCATCAAGGTTAGTAGTCTCTTAACTTGCTATTGAATTTACTCTTGCTATGATCTAATCTCCTTACTGTGATTATGAAGTAGGTATTGCATCCTTGCAAATACCTCTTCTACAATCTCCAAAGTTGAGAATGAATCTCCATTCATTCCAATGATGCTATGATCTCCATATTTGATTTTCTAAGTGAGATCATTGATATCTTCATGAATGTATGTTTAATCTTAATTCTCTAGCATGTTAGATCCATCCTCATGTTAGTTCTTATCTTTGATCTATTGCCAATGATCCTTTAGAGTGAAACCTTGTTCCCTCTAATTTCTCCTTTAAATCCATGGTTTGTTTTCATTGAAAACCATGTTTTCTTTTTTTATTTATTTATTATTTTTTAATCTTTATATCAAATTAGAAAGTCATGTTTTCAAATTAGAAAATCATGATTTTGATCATTGTTGGTGTCTAACCTATGCTAATTAGGCTTAGATTATTGTTCCTAATGTTCCTTTGAATTTTCGGAGTGTTTTGAATCCCAGAAGAAGAGTTTCGGATCAAAATTATGATTTTAGCTATATACTGTTCACTTGGTCGACTAGTTGGTCGACAGGACCAATCGACCAAGCAGGTTGCCAAGGCTGACAGTAGCTTGTTTCTTCATCCGATTTGATCTGTTTGACCCGTTTGACTTCCATCTTCTAGGCTTTTTCCTAATGATGTATTTATGCTTGTTTAAGGTTTGTTTGCTAACCTTGGACTTGATCAATTTGTTCTCCAGAATTTCTTCAAATCTAATTAAGGTAAGGACAATTGTTTCCATATTAACGTAGATTGCATGATCTTAGTTTCTAATTTGGAAATTTCATGAATATAACGTTGTTCTTCCATGATATTATTGTTGTAAGTACTCTAAGAACAGTAGGACTTTGTTCATGAATTCTTCTTATTATTTTGATCATGTATGGATACTATTCTTGTAATTTTACTTATTCAATTGATTATGTTTTTATGTATCTTTCTATATGTTGGAATATTAGTAGTGTATGTTATCACTAAATTGGGAATGTGATTGCTTAGGTATGATTTGGGATTGGCGAATGTCCTTTTGACATTTCTGTCATTGGACATCAGTGGAAGTGGTATGGGACATTTCCTATGGTATCCTTTGACTATTTCCAAGATTATTGGTTGTCATACCTAGGGCTTGTCTAGTGGTGTTTGGCTTGAATGTCCCTGTTATATCAGACCCAATTCGGAAGGGTATTGAGACCGAGAAACCCGTGGTAGCAGTGTGGATTTGTGGGCACTCAAGACACGTAATTAACCCATGAGAGGACATAAATCACATTGTGGGGGCCATTCATTGGTAGGGTCGCAAGTAGTGACTTGGGCTCATTGGCGCTCAAGACCTGTGTGAAATCTGTGAGAGGACATGAGAGCTTCCCGTTTATTATTTGTAGATGACTAATAGAGTTGATGAGTCCGTAGTCTGAGTTGGTTGTAGCCATAGGATACGCTGACTCTAGTGAGAAGGATGCCAAAAAGGATCCTAAGAGGGGAGGAATGGAAGTATCTGACTCTGACTTGATATAACCAAGTAGAAGACTTGCATTCACCGAGGCTTAACCTTGACATGCGCCAATACTATGGTGATGTGAGAGAGCGGTGACCTAAACCCCAGCCAAGGAATGTCCGAGAGGGATGCAGGACCCAATTACCACCGGAGAACCCAAAATACCGAGATGGTTGAGGGAGAGTGATTTGAGATCTACCTAGAGGAGTATGGTGCTATGATTTAAAGCATGTTTGCCAATAGAGACCAGCATATATAGAGTTAGATTCATACATGCATTGTTTGTTTCATATCATCTTGCATCATGTTATGTTTTGCTATCATGTTTACTAAGTTACTGTGGATATAACTTGCCTTGCTAAGTTTTTTGGAACTCACTCCTTTTTGCAAATATCTTTGTTTAGACTATCCTACAGGTACTGATGACTATGAAGGCCAGTACTATGAAGCACAAACCGATGACGCATACTACTCTCAAAGTGGTGGCTATGGTGACTATGAAAGTGAGGAATTCATGGGTGAAGACGTATCGCGTCAGGATTAGTCGTACTTATGTGCTAGTTACTCGATAATTGGACTCTGAGACTTTTACTTTTAGAAGTTGTATTGATAAGATAGAAGAGACCATAGTTTAATTTTGATTACTTCTTTTCTATCCTTTTATTTTGGGAATGGGTTGTAATCTTTCTTTGACATTCGATCTACTTTTCCATTGTATCATGTGGAGTGATTTTTCCACGACACTCTACATTTGATTATTATATTGGTATCATTCTTTCCGCACTCTGATTATACTGTTATCCTTTGCATCTTATCTTGATCTCTCTGTTTATGTAATATAACATTGATTATGTCTTGTTCATGATTCTATTATTGTAAATGTGGGAGGATGGTTTCTTCGATACTTGATCTTCGAGGTTGTGGATCACACACTCGAGTATGTCAGGTAGGGTACCGGTTGGGTGGATGTGACAAGAATGAGTTAATAAGTGTCGGACTTGCTAACAGTGGGTAAGTTGAAAGTCCAAACTCCCATGGGATGTCTTGGGTTTGCACCCATCCGGCAACACCTATATTAGTAATATCGCCCCCTATATAAACTTGCCGGCCACACACACACACACACACACACACACACACACAAAAAGAAGAAGAAGAAGAAGAAGAAGAAGAGAAGAAGAAGAAGAAGAGGTGTCAAATACAGGCAGGAGGCTGAGGCCGAGCCAAATGGCATTAATTAATCTTGTAATAGGAAAGAAAATTGGGGTGAAAACCACACCCCATGAAAGGGATCCAAACTTTTCGGATAAGTCCCAATGGGTAGTGTACCCACTAAGGAGCGTAAAAACCCAATTGGAAAACTGAATATTTACACATCCAGAATGAAGGGTACAAATCAGTTAAGGGTACAAATCAGTTAAGGGAAGCAAATATCAAATTTAGATGGGTCAAGCAACGAACGAGTTTCCGAAAGATCAAACAACTCTAGAAAGGTTAATCTATATAACTTCTTGTCAACTAGAGATAATTGAATTCTACTCACTTCCATTGCACGTAATTGTATTTTTTTCCTTGTCTCTGCAACTTTCTAGTTCTAGACCCTTAGCACCCCCATGTTTTGGGGGGCAAGTGTTGCTCCATGTACTGACTTTTATTTAGAGGCAGCCTTTATTCGACCAATATGGTTGGCCGGTCTGCTCTTATTGTTTGCCTTGTTAAACAGGTGTAAGTTCGATTTCAAAGACCAATCCTTAGTCTACCTAGAGATGGTCAATTTTGAGCACAACAATATCAAAAGTAAAAGGTCAATATGATGCTTAGTTTCTAAATTTATTATTTTGAGTAGAAAAAAGATAAGCGTGCACTATCGAGGATACATCATAGTAACTTTTCTCTTTTCTTTGGGGTGATGAAATTAATATGATGCTTAGTTTCTAAATAAAGATATCGTATTCTAAATTCATGTACAGAGCTGTCATTTGACTTGCCCAGATAACTACAAACTTTTCCAGTATTCCCTTACGTAGAAGGAAAGGCTTTCAGGTAAACTACGAAGGGCACCTAATTTCTATCGAATCTTAAGAAGAAAATCCACCGGGTTGCTTTTCCAAGATGATCACAAATGCTAGCTCATACGAGTTAACTGATGAAGGCAAATCAAGCCTTTGCTTACACACCATCTACTTTCTTCTTGCTGATACTTGGGCACTGGAGTTGAATTAGAGTCCAAGAAAAACAGAAGGACCACTTTAACCACACATGAAGCAAACATGGGTATTGGTCCAAACCCCCAAAACAAGAAAGCCATGGCAAGGTAAAGCAATCTCAATCCAAGCTGCCAGAAATTATTTCCTCTTATCACCAATGAATGCAGGTAATCCACCGGCATCTCAACACTGGGTGTGCTTATGAAGAAATCAGCCTGAATGTAATACCTAGCAGACTGAACAAACGACCCAAATGACAACAAAAAAGACAAGATCATGCGTATGTACTTTAGGGCAAGTGCAATGGTGCTTGTGTCTCCAATAATGAAAATGTTCTGCGAGAGATACCCAAATGATGAGCTTCCCACTAATGATCCTATTAGAGTGACCAGGGAAAGAGTAAATGTGGCCAAATAGATTGCAGCTGTTATGCTCGCTGAAATTACAGAGACAACATAACAGTTAAAGTTCAAACCGACTTGTGAAAGTTGTAGAAACTTGAAACCTAACAGTTGTCAAAAGTCATAGAACTTTGAAGAAACAAGAAGAAGATTGAAGAAGTGTATAGAATCTTAAAAAAGAAGAAGAACTTTGAAGAAAGCCATTGAATTTGAAGAAAGTAGAAGAACCTTGTAGAACTCTAAAGAAAGATGAAGAATCTTGAAGAAAGTTGTTGAAGTTTGAAGAATGTTGTAGAATTTTGAAGAAAGGAGAAGAGTATAGAATTACAAAGAACGTTGTAGAATTTTGAGGAAGATAGTAGAAATTCAAAGAAACATGTAGAAAACCGAAGAAGAGTTTAGAAGATTACGGTAAGCAAAAAATTATTATTTTATTCATCGATGATCAACCGAGGCGAGACGATCGGTTTGACAGATCGCAAGAGAGTACAACTGATTCAAACACAAGGTTGGATACAGGGGTAATAACTCACTCACCCACTGTCAGAAGAACTGTTCGTGATGATCGAGCAGTTCGCGACGAGAGGAATGCTCGGGAAGGACGGGCTGTTCGTGATGATCGAGTAGCACGGGATGATCGTGTTAATCGAGGTCGTGATCATATTGCTAAAGATCACCCGACCCAGATTGGTCAAGAATTGGACAACATCAATGAGAAATTAGGGCAGTTGGCTAAGGGAAGAATAACTGAGGATATTTACTCAGTCATTCGGAAGACTCCCTTTGCTGAGCCAATTGCGGGATATCGGTTTCCCCATAACTTCCGTCTGCCTACCTTCTCAACATTCGATGGCTCTGGAGATCCAACAGCTCACATCGGCTATTACCAACTAGACCATGGCGGTTCGGTAATTCGATGAAATTTTATGCGGGGTTTTGGTTCATCTCTAACTTGGAGCAGCACAAAAGTGGTTTTCTAACCTCCCCTCGGAAGGATCGTAAACTTTGACGAATTGGCGTGCCAATTCATAGGGCGATTCGACAGTGGGATACAAGTCAAGAAAATGGAAGAAACCTTGTTTACTGTCAAACAAGGAAAGAGCGAATCAATCAAAGAGTTTCTGAAAAGATTCAACAAAGTGACGATGGAGATAGAAAATTTGGATGAACAAGTAGCCTGAACATGCTCTATTCACGGGACTCACTAATCGGAAACTCCTGGAGTTATTACTACGGGATATGCCTGCGACTTATGCTTGAGTTGGTACGGAGATGCCGGAAGCGGGCGTGAAGTCATGGAGATTCTAGATGCGCGCCAAGGAGATAATAAAGTCTCCAATAAGGAACAAAAGGCTCCTGAGCAGAAGAAGAAGCCAAAGAAAAATGTTTGCGATCGGGTTGGAAAATCCCAGCCTTGGCGCCAAAGGTCCCCCGGTAAAAGTGAGTACACTCCATTGAATGCTCCTCGGGCTGATATTTTGAATATCCTCAAAAGAAAAAATATTTTAAAGTGGCCGCCTAAAATTCTTCTGAAACTCGGAGAGCAGCAGGATCGGGAAAAGTATTGCCGATTCCACAAGGACTATGGTCATTATACTAATGATTGTCGTCATTTGAAGGCAGATATTGAGAGATTGATATCTCAGGGACATCTGTCCAGTTTTGTTAGCAGGAGAAGGGAGGAGCCACGTGAGCCACGTGCGGCTGCTCCGAAAAGGGATCGTTCGGTTAGTTCGGAATGATCAAGGGAGGCCCCGAAGTCTAAGAAAGGCAAGGAGGTGATTGAAGCTACTCGGTCACCGATCCTTACCATCTTTGGGGGACCAGAGCCCAAATCACTCCGGAGTCTGAAAACAAAATCCAAATTTGTTGGAACCGGAGAGACGCAGAAGCGGAAGAAGCTGAATGGTGAAGATTCTATCACCTTTAGCGAGGAAGACGAAAGAGATGTTTGTTTACCTCATGATGATGCTATAGTCATCAAGGTAGAGATTGCACGGGGGAAGTGCATAGAGTTTTGATTGATACGAGTCTGCGGCTGACCTAATTTCCTACGAGGTGTATCAAAAATTGAAGGTGGATCGGGACTTGATGAAACCTTCATCCACACATCTATATGGCTTTGCGGGGGTCATCTGCGGTGGCGGAAGGATCGGTCCAGTTGGATTTATCCATTGGAAGTTTTCCTAAGGAAACAACTGTCCGAATCAATTTTTTGGTGGTTCGGGAACTACCAACCTATAATATGATCCTCGGGCGACCATCTTTATCCAAGATAGGTGCTATTGTTTCAACAAAACACCTGAAGATAAAATTCCCGACTGATATGGGAATTGGTCAACTCTCCCTCGACCCGGAAGATCTCTCGGCGGTGTTATGTTGCCTATTTAAAAGACAAGGAGGGCCCGAGGAAGGTAACCGCCCCTCCCCATAGAAGTTCGAGATGATCGGGAAGAGACAGAGAGATGCAAAGACCCGAACTAGTGGAGAAGCTGGAGCAAATCCAGCTGTGTACCGAGGATGAGAAAAAGATTACTTATATCGGGTCCGAACAGTGGAAGAGTTTAAAGATGAGTTGAAGTTATTTCTTCAAGAGAATAAAGATGTATTCGCATGGTCTGCGAGGACATGCCCGGAATCGATCGAGCCATTGCGAGAGCACAAACTCTGGATAGACCCTAAGGCCAAACCAGTGATACAGAAAAGAAGAAATTTCTCCATTGAAAAGTATGAAGCCGTTCGAAGCGAAGTTGAAAAACTTAAGAATTCTGGTTTCATAGAACCAATTGAGTGCCCAACTTGGTTGGCCAACGTGGTAATGGTAAAAAAGGCGAATGGGAAGTGGAGGATGTGTACAGACTACACAGATCTAAACAAAGCTTGCCCAAAAGATTGCTACCCGTTGCCTCGGATTGACCTCTTGATAGATGCGGCTGCGGGATATGAAACTTTAAGTTTCATGGATGCCTACTCAGGGTATAATCAGATCCTTATGAATAAGGAGGATGAGAAGTATACGGCTTTCATGACTCATCGTGAGAGCTATTATTACAAGGTCATGCCTTTTGGCTTGAAGAATGCATGAACAACATATCAGAGGGCCGTCAACAAGATTTTCAAAAAGCTGATAGGAAAGAATGTTGAAGCTTATGTTGATGACATGCTAGTGAAAAGCTTTACAAAAGCAAATCATATTGCAGATTTGACTGAGAGGTTTTCTCGATACTACGGAAACATCAAATGAAGCTAAACCCGAAAAAATGTGCCTTTGGAGTATCCTCGGGCAAATTTTTGGGCTTCATGGTATCACAGAGGGGAATTGAGGCTAATCCTGCCAAAATACAAGCTCTAATTGATATGGAGGCTCCCAAAACTGTTCGGGATGTACAGTGTTTGACGGGGAGAGTTCTTGCTTTAAATCGATTTATCACCAAGTCCGGAGAAAAATGTTTGCCTTTCTTCAAGGCACTTAAAGACCTGAAGGGCGATAAGGAAGCAAAGTGGATGAAGAGTGCCGGGGAAGCTTTCGAGGAATTAAAAGAAGCACTTGGACAACCACCGATCCTGTCCGGACCGAGAGAAGGGGGAAATATTACAGCTATATCTAGCGACGTCCCTTTCGGCGGTCGGTGCGATACTTGTTCGGGAAAAGATAAAAAACGGTGGCCGATTTACTATGTAAGCCACGTGTTGCTAGATGCGGAGACGAGATATTCGCAGATTGAGAAGCGAGCTCTGGCTCTCATGATGGCCGCCAAGAAGCTAAGGCCATATTTTCAGGCTCATCCAATTGAGGTATTTACAACTTTTCCTCTTAGTAAAGTTCTTAACAAACCTGATTTGTCTCGAAGGATGGTGTCCTGGTCGGTTGAGCTCAGCGAGTTCCAAGTGAACTTTAAGCCCCGGAAGCGCAATCAAGGCTCGGGCATTAGTCGACTTTGTAGTAGAAACTACTGCACCAGTGGAACCCACCATTGAGGATCCCATTATACCAACCACTTGGGAGGTATATGTGGATGGTTCGAGTAATAAAGATGGAGCGGGAGAGCTGGAATTCTATTAAAAAGTCCAGCGGGATTTATTATTCGATATGCTTTGAGATTCGCATTTGATGCAAGTAGTAACGAAGCGAGAATATGAGGCTACGATAGCGGGACTTCGGTTGTCAAAAGCATTATCTATTGCAGATGTTACTATTTATAGTGACTCTCAACTTATAGTCAACCAAGTCCAGGGGGAGTATGGCATTAAAGAACCACGCTTGCAGAAATATCAAGAGATAGTGCCGGCATTTCAAAACCAATTTTGGAATTTGAAGATATCTCAGATTTCGAGGAATGAAAATTCAGTGGCAGATGAGCTATCCCGACTAGCCAATGCCAAGGAAAAGAATCTAGACCCTTCGGTCTACATTGAAGAGATAACTTTTCCAAGTTATCATGAGAAAGAAATTTCTTATATTGAAGTAGAACGTTCTTTGGATGGATCCAATAATCGAGTATCTAAGGGGTGACAAATTACCCGAGGATCCGGTAGAGGCAAGGTTGATCAAGATTCGATCAGCTAGATTTGTCATTCGAGAATGGGAGACTATACAAAAGATCTTATGCTGGACCCCTTATGAGATGTATAGGCCCCGAAGGAGCAAAATCAGCTTTGGCTGAGGTTCATGAAGGAATTTGTGGAGCTCACATGGGTGGCCGAGCCTTGGCCCACAAAATTCTAAGACTTGGGTTATATTGGCCTAAGGTCCAAGAGGCTGCTATGGAGTACGTTCGTCGATGTGGTAACTTGTCAAATTCATGCTACGATGTCGAAGCGCCCGGCGGAAACTATGACTTCAATTCTAAATCCCATTCCCTTTGCAATGTGGGGAATTGATATCATCGGCAAATTCACCAAGGCATCGAAGCGGACGGGAATATCCGATAGTAGCAATTGATTACTTCACAAAATGGGTAGAAGCCGATGCAGGCGGCAATTCTGAGAAAAAAGTGGAGAAATTTGTGCTTGAATCAATCATATATCGCTGTGGGATTCCAAAGATTATTGTCACTTGACCATGGTACTCGGTTCATTGTCCACAATTTGAGCAATTCTGTGGAACATATATGATCGAGCATCGTATGTCCTCAGTGGCATACCCCCAAAGCAATGGACAAGTAGAGGTTACTAACCGAACGCTACTAGAAGGAATAAAGAGAAGACTCGAAGCTGACAAAGCTTCTTGGGTCGAAGAACTTCATAATGTCTTGTGGGCTTATAGAACTACGGTTCGAACACCCACAGGAGAAACTCCATTCAGGTTGGCATATGGATCCGAAGCATTGGCACCAGTGGGGATAATGGCGGGGACGTTACGGGATCGTGAGTTCGAGGAAAAAGCAAATGAACAAGGACTGCTTGATAGTCTTGATTTGTTGGACGAAGTTCGAGCAAAGGCAATAGCACGAACTCAACATTATCAAAGAAGGATAGCGTCTCATTATAATACTCGAGTGAAGAATCGTCGGTACTTAGCCGGAGATTTGGTGTTGAGAAACACCCTAGCTTCCGACCCGCGTCACCAAAGAAAATTGGACCCTTCTTGGGAAGGACCTTATATGGTTGTGAAACTGGTCGGTTCAGGAGCTTACAGGCTGAAGAACATCAATACCCAGAAAGAGTTGGATCGTTCATGGAATGCTAGGCATCTCAAAAAGTTTTATCCTTGAGGATGATTTCAATTTTGTTCACGATGTAATCATTTTCAACTCAATCAATGCAATTTTTGGCTTTCAACAAACTATCTTTTGATTGGAGGGGCATCATACACCACATTCAAGAACAAGATCCAACTATAAGGCATCGGATGAAAATTCGTGTGGGTCCTTCAACACTTATGGAAATTTTTCGAACTTTCTTAAGTCGAGGCATCGGATGAAAATCTGAGTGAGTTCCTTTTGCAAGGTGTCGGTTTGAAACCCGAGTGAGGTCCTTCGAGACTTATTGAATTTTTGAATTATCCTTAAGTAAAGGCATCGGTTTAAAACCCGAGTGAGTTCCTTCTCAGACTTATTGTATTTCTCCGGAAATCCTTAAGTAAAGGCATTGTTTCAAACAACTAAGACCTAATGCAACGGCGATTCAAGTGGCTAGCAAAGTTCAAGATAAAGTAATTTCTTATTTTTTCAAAAGATCCAAAGAGGCCAGTATCAAAACAATTACAAGAGCTGGATACAATCTTCGATCAAAAAAGAAAGTCATCATAGGTGACTGTTAAGAAGTTATACAAGATCGACGCGACTTTGCTAGAACAAACATATGAGTCAACCATTGGTGGGGATTCAAGGAAAAGAAGAGAAGAAATGAGGATTACAAAAATATTTCGGTATGCATAAAATCCTCCGCAATTTCATACTCTCTGTCCAGCTTGTCAAGGAGAAGTATAGTCCTCGGCCAAACTCGCATTCAGTACAAGCTCGTTATAATTGACTTCTTCCAGGGGAGAATAAACAGGAGAATCTTCCAGATATTGCATAATATTTGGATCGGAAGGTGGAGGATCAATCTTATCCTTGGTCCAATCGGGAGGAGGAATACCCGGGTCGGTAAATACTTCAGGATGGCAAACAACACTTGTAGGGAGTCGTATCAAAATGAGGATCCTTCCTTAATATTGATTCCCATACTTCGTTCTCACCATCCCGATGCGCTTTGCAAGTTATAAGCATTCAGCATATCAACAAAAGGCTTACTGTGTAAATACTTGAAGACGCAGGCTCTGCGAACATCAGTTGGAAGGGATTCGGGCAAAGGAATGACAGCTTGCCTTTCAGGTAACGTTTCAGATCTTTTGGCTCCTAACTTTCCAACTGTTCGCTCCAGTCGCCGGATCTTCTCCCTGGCATCATCCAAGTCTGACCGAAGACGACCAATTATCGAAATTTTTTCTCCTGCCACCTCTCAAGCTAGATTCCGAAGGCGAGCAATCTCAACATCTTTAGCTTCGAGAGATTTTCCGAAGCCTAGAAACTTCATTGCTCAATCTCTTGAGCCTAGAAACCGCTTCCACTTGGTTGTGGAAGTTACCAGTCAAAGACTCCTGCAAACAACTTCCGAGTTAGCGAGGAGCGGAAAAGTAATTTTTCAGAATCGAGGGATAATGAAAAAAGACTTACATCACCAAGTGACTTCGTAAAGACTTCATCTAGAAGTTTGGAAAGAACTGCGCTCTCAGAAGTCATTCGAGCGGCAGTACACCATTCCAACGCTCTGTCAAACTCGTTTGACACTAATTCAAGCGAAGGATGAGAAGGATGAGCTACACCAAGAGAAGGATGAGCTGCATCACTTGTCACCCGACGGCGCTTCCTAGTGGCAAAATCCTCCAACTCGGAAGGAGAGGAGGAGGATGCCAAACAAGCACTAGAGTTAGAAATAGGAGCAGCACCTGCTGGGACCACACCTTCATCAGACGCCAACATAGTTGCCTCGGATGCCCGAAGAGTCTCCTTCGGGGTGCACCAACGAGCTCACCGGCGGGGAGCGCCGGCAGCATCATCGACAACGGAGTGATCAAGATCTTCCTGGGAAAGACGAGCGATCACTTCGGGCAAAGGAGGCGCGAGGGACGGCATCAACGAAATTGCGGGAATCGACTTGAAGATTCACCGGCGGCGATCGCCGCCTTACGCTTGGAGGATTCACTAGCTGAAACCACCGCACTGGCCCCAACCACCACCGAAGGAACGATTTTGTTGCAAGATTTTTCTCTGATAAAGTTCGGGTTGATCTTGGGAGCCACTATGCAAAAAAAAACAACAAGCCGTATCAGTACAGAAACAAAGACAACAACAAGGGGGAAACCCTAGTTTTCTATAACTTCTGATAAAACAACAAACTAAACCCCAAGTATAACTACTGTGCAGTTTACTCAGGGGGGAAGTGGGGAAAGAGATGAATAATTAAAAAACTCACTTGTTCGAAGTTGATAGAGCTGTTGTTGGAGTACGAGGAATACGGAAGCAGGCCGAAGGACGAAAGGTCGCTTTAGCACTTTAGCAAATCTAACTTGCAGAAGTCAGGATAGATGGAGAGTACCCACGAAGGCTTTAAATAGCCTCAAGTATTAAGACGACGGTTGAAGGCTAAGGACAACCGACGACCTAGATCGAAATGACGCTTCGAAATCCGCAGAAAGCAAGATCAACGGTCGGAGGGATGCCACATGAAAACATATGGAAGCGAGCACCTGATGCAGAGATACCTCCAATCGTCGCACCGCCATTAAAATAATGGATGTATTTCCGATTCACCGGAAACAGTGAATGGTATACAAAAGCGCGAAAACGTTTGAACTTCGCGAAGGGAAACGTGCGGACTTTGCAATAAATGAAGTAGTGAGGAAGATTAATGCATCTTCCCGAAACGCATCTTCACAATATTTCTACAAGATTATTATTCGGCGAGGAATGAAAAGTTAAGTGATAAGTTTTATCATTAATACTTTGATATTCAAGGCAAGATTTCGGCAGGAGACGGGGAAATATAAAGGCCAACATGAGAAAGAAATGTCTATTCATTAAATAGAGGGTAAATCTGTACAAAAAGATAACTCCCTAAGCCTTTTCTTCATTGTTGCCCGAGGGACCCTGGTCGGGAGGACTTTTCTCAGGATCATGAGAAAAGCCTTCCTCAAGAATGGCATCGGCTGAGTCCTCTACAGCAGCAACTTGAGACTCGGCTTGTGATTTCTCCTCTGGAAGTGCCGGCTCGTCAGTCAGGTATGCCTCATATTGAGGGTCAGCTGGAAAAGGATCATCTTCTTCCTAAGCCTAGTCCGGGAGATCCATACCAACTTTCCCGAAGACCTCTTTGTGGCACACCTCACGAAAAGGAGCAGTGTCGAAGGCAGGGATCGATCCAAGGATTCACCCCCAAACGTCGTTCTGCCCCATGCGATAAGCTTGAAGGTTGTAGAGACCTAGCAGCTCGGAGAAAGGTATGCTGTTCAGGTATTTCCGAATGCACTCCTTCCGAAGCTCCGGCTTTATATGCTCGGGCTTGCTAGGGATCGCCAACTTCAGATGTTCTTCGAGCTCCCTACATTTGATTTCAAGCCTGTCACCAAACAACGTGGCAGCTGCTTTTTGCTTCCTGGCCTCACGCTCGGCAGCAGCGGCACGAATCCTCGATGCTTCGAGGGCCTCCTTGAGGGAGATCACTTCTTCCTCATGCTTTTTCTGCAGCTCCACGGCAGCTGCAGTCAGCTGGTCTATTTTAGAATTGGCTTTCGCCAAATTCTCTTCACAGGTTTGCAGCAAGGAGCTGGTGCGACCAACCTGGCTCAATGCTTCCATGTGTTGATAAAAGCTCAACACAGCATTCCTAGGAAGGCGGAAAATATCAGAAGAAGTCATAAGGAATTATGAGAAAATAACTAAGCAAGAAGACCGGTACCTTGTAGATTGACTAACAAGGGAGGTGTCATCCAGGGGCTTCAAACTCCTGGCGATCGAAGGAGCAAGGCCGAGGGAGCTCCATTCTGCAGCTTTCTCGGGATCCCGAGTAACCCTGTCGGTCAGCTTCAGGGTCCACTGGGGGGTGAAGACCTCCTCACCATCCGTTAAAGCTTTGGATTTTTTGTTGGAGGGAGCATCAATTGTGTCATGCCTCCTCTTGATCCGGGCGGAGGAAGAGACATTAGACCTCTCCACCATCGGTTTCTTCCCTTTACCCGAAGCATCAGCTACAGGCCTGATATTCCTAATACCCCTATAAGAGGGGTCGGGAGAGGGAAGAGAAGCCTCTTGATCTACGGTCAAGACTCTAGGCGATCGTTGCTCGGCTGTCACAACGGCCCTAGCGGCCTTCACCCGCAGGCTTTCAGGGTTCATTCTTGGAGGCACTGTAAAGAAGAAGGACAAGAGTCAGAATTCAAAACATATCACTTCAGTCAAATTAAAGGATGATGGTTAGAAGCTCACGATGAGCCAAGCCCCGATCTTGAAGGATGGAGTTATACTCCACTTCAAATCCATGTATCTCTTGATACCACGGAATGGATTTGATCTTCCTGATGGCCGCCTCGTCTTCTCTGGATAAGGGAAGGCCTCGGTTACTCTCGGAAGAAGAAGTACACCTCCTCCAGGTGGTTGGGAAGTTAAGATCTGATAGAGGCGCTCGACAGAAAAAGTATCGTTTGCGCCATCTTTTGTGGTTAGAAGGGCAAGTTCCTTTGACAAGGATGCTGCCCCTCCAATCAAGTTCAGCCTTATTGCGTTTGGACAGAAAAACCCATCCGGGAGGATGGGAGATAGAAAGAACATGAAAATGTACAAAGAGAGAAAGAGATGGCGTAATGCCAAGCTCAAAACACAAACCCAAGAAGCCGACGATGAGACGCCAGCTATTGGGGAGGAGCATTCCGGGACAAATGTTCCAATGATTAAGAACTGCGGAGAACAAAGGATTAAAAAATGGAAGGTGAACCCCGCTTTCCAGTGCATCTATATACAGAGAAAATTCACCCGAAAGGGATGAATCAACCCTCTCATCGGGGTGGGGAGCCCTAACCTGATATGAGGAAGGAAGATCAAAATCTTGGACAGCTGAAAGAAAGGTTTCCTCATTGTAAATGGAGGGAACAGAGCCAAGTCCACCATTGGACCCGGAGGTTTGAGGCTGCCTAGAAGACTCGACAATCTTGGAAGATCCGGACTCGAGAAGGACAGGGAGAAGTTTCGGTTTTTCTTTCAAAACCTTTTTGAGAAACTTCAGCGAACTCGCGCGGAAGGACGATTAGGGTTTTGTTATCACTATTCGACTGTTCGGGAGCAGGGAGAAGCAAAAGCATCACTTGCTATTACCAACACTGGGTACTAAAGAAGCCCTATCGTCCGCCATTACTAGTTTCAGTAAACTACAAAAAAGACCAGTAAACTTACTGATTCGGTGGGACGGAAGCTTGAGAGCGGGAAGGCGCGAAGCGGACAACAAAGGTTCAAATTCCGAGCGGGGAGAATGAAACCTACGAAGACAACGAACCGCTTTTAAAACTCCCGCACAAGTGTTCGGGAATCTGAACGATCGAGGTTGATTCAAAATCAGCGATCAAGATTGAAAGACGTTTTGAAAGTTTGAACTCACGAATCCGAAATAGGCGTTCGGAAACCGTTGCTTGGATGACGTGAGCCACGACAGATCAACTGCAAGGAGATATGTGGCCTTACACTCACAACGCTCGAGGAAAAGTGACCACCGCATTAAATGTGATATGACATTTAATGAAGCACGCAGAGATTATCATCTGATGACGAACCCAGTTAAAAACCAAGCCCTCGAGATTGACCGAACGCTTGGTCTGGGGGGCTCGTGATACGGAGGGATTATGATCAGACCGGGTTCATACCTGGTCCGACCGTCGACCCCGGTCGAGACGGAAAGAACCGATTCGCTCTCGAGCAAACCGGATCCAGAAGATGGCTTGCTAAAGAAGAAAGCTTATCCGGCTGCAAGCGTGCCCTATTCCTACTTATGGATTAGGGTAATCACCCTAATGATGGCAGACTCGAATTGACGGCTGCGGATAATCATTATCGAAGGGATAAACATCAGATAACCTAAAGGTTATCTCAGGAGTCCTCTACTAGCCCAAACTAGTAGAAGTCTATTGCTCAACGGATCTCACTGATAAGATCCAACGACTACCCGAAGAAGGCTCAAGTGCATCCAACGAAGGAGATTCGAAGGTACACTCTATATAAACCTCACTACCACACAAGGTGAGGGGATCGAAAAGAATACTATCTGAGACTCAGGTTCAAATACATACTGATAGACCTAAACTATCAGCGATCTGCTATCTAGATCACCTTTCCCAGTTCTTCATTCCTTAGCTCTGTGCTTCTAGCAGAGCCGTTTGTGATTAAGTTCATCAACTGACTTAGCCTTCGGAGGTGGACTCCCGACCTCAGCGGTCGGGCCACATCTGATGCTTTCGTTTTGCAGGACATCACGTGGAGATCCAAGGGCTGAGCAGATTTTGGACGCATTAGATTGTAACCATGATAATGGGATTGATTAGACTGATTATTAAAGGTGTGACCTATTGTTTCTTCCACGGCCAAGAGAATGACCTCTATGCATAGGAAAGGCAGGCCAAACATGTCTAAGGGCTTGAGGATGAGTTCTAACAGCCATATTTGGGGCCAGCGGTAGATCAATGGGAGGATCTCATCATTAAAAGACACATGATTTTCACGAGTAGATACAAGTGTGACAAAGGCAACATACTCAATACAAAGACAATTCAAGGTAAATAAACAAAGATCTTCATTCGTACTACACTTGCCATTAGCAGCCAATTGATCAACAACAATCTTAATTTTAAGCAGATAGTCATGAACAGAATTACCTCCCTTCTTGATATTTTGAAGATGAAGACAAAGTTGGAGAATGCGTGCAGTGGAGGAGGCGGAGTAAAGCTTCTCCAGGCAATCCCAAACAGCTTTGCCATTAGTGAAGCCAATGACTTGAGCATATACATTCTCAGTTAAGGAAGCCAGTAACCAACACATGAGCATTTGATCCTATTTTATCCAATGGTCTTACTTCAGATTGGAAGTAGAAGAAGACAGATCTGGAATAGTAGGGGGTGGACATAGATTGTCCCATTTATAATCCCACACAAGCCATATGTCCACAACAAAGGAAAGAGCTGGTTCTTCCACATCAGGTAGTTGCTTTGTTTAGTTTGATGGAGAGAAAATTATCAAGGAAGGGAAACGAGAGGGGTGGGTGACTGACCTAGGCATCTGATGCCAAGATAAAATTGAGATCGTATGTGAGAAAGAGAAGAGAAGTTGAGAGAGAGACCAGGGCTTAATGTGGTTCACTTGGAGGATCAACCTAAATCCACAATTGAATAGTTGTTGCTATTTTCATTATTATTTTAATGGAGTTTGTACTTGATATAAATAGAGAGGCTTTTCGGCAATGATACAACTACTCTTTTTGAATTCAAAATTGCCTTAGGATAAGAGTTATAGCTCATGAAGATGTCCCGCTGCTGAGGTGATTTATTTGAGTTGAAACGTACCCTTATTTGAATCTCAAGGTGGTTTAGTTGAGACACAAGCTTTCTGTGTTTTGCTTTCACAGATTCCATATTGGACTCTTTGAGACGATTTGTTTGAGGTGTAAGCTTCCTGTGATTTGCTTTGAAGAGAGTCCATGTTGGACTCTCTATGTTTCCCTTACAGGGAACTATGTGTTTTCTTGTTTCTATATCAATAATTTTTAGTTCCTTATTCTTATTATATATTTTATTTTGGGGTTGAGGATGGAGTGTAAAGAAGTGAAGTTGGTGAGTAAAAATGTGGTTGCAACCCATGATTCTGCTGCCTCTTATATTGTATGGGTTATTAACTCTAAATCATTTCCTTTTACTTTGGGATCACAAATACAGTCTTAGGTCTTATGATTCTTACAAAATTTTCAAACAAATTGTCATATTGGCATTTATGATTGCAACCCAAGTTGTGGTGTGATTTGTTATGTCTATATCTGCTACCTATAGGGGTGAGAAAGTGGAGAATTCCACACCAAATACACAGTATAGGTCTCATCTCTAAAACTTAGAACTCCACTGATTGTGTGGTACCAATCTGTCTCCCTTCTCCCCTTTGAGTATGTGCGATCTAAATTCCCAAAGACAGGCTTCTAAGCAATATTGAGCTGGTTTTTTTATTTCTCACTAGAGTTTTTAGGTCTTCAGCTTGTTTACTTGCCCAAAATATGTACAAGACTTATCCATAAGATCATACATTCAAGGACTTAAAAGAAAAATCATCAAACTAAATTAAGTAACCCTACAAAACAAGAAAAATGATATATAATTCTCTATTTAGATTAGTGACCACACCAAATCTTCTATGCCCACATGAGATGGTTTGTAATTGATGCGTCCAAAATCTGCTCAGCCCTTAGATCTCCTCGTGATGACCTGCAAAACGAAAGCGTCAGATGTGGCCCGACCGTGGGGGTCGGGAGTCCACCTCCGAAGGTAAGTCAGTTGATGAACTTAATCACAAACGGCTCTGCTAGAAGCACAGAGCTAAGGAATAAAGAACTGGGAAAGGTGATCTAGATCGTAAGCCGCTGATAGTTTACGTCTATCAGTATGTATCTGAATCTGAGTCTAAGTCTCAGATTGTGTGTTTTCGATCCCCTCACCTCGTATGGTAGTGAGGTTTATATAGAGTGTACCTTCGAATCTCCTTCGTTGGATGCACTTGAGCCTTCTTTGGGTAGTCGTTGGATCTTAACAGTTAGATCCGTTGAGCAATAGATTTCTACTAGTTTGGACTAGTAGAGGACTCCTGAGATAACCTTTAGGTTATGTGATGATTCTCCCCCCACCATACTTCACCCCCCCCCCCCCCCCCCCCCCCCCCCCCCCCCTTCATTTTACCACCACCCCCCAAACAGTTTTTAGGGCCTTCTTTTACCCTATTTTCTTTTCCCCCCCCCCCCCCCCCCCCCCCCCCCCCCCCCCCCCCCCCCCCCCCCCCCCCCCCCCCCCCCCCCGCCCCAGGCCCCCCCCGGGGATAACTCTATGAAATAGAGTTAAGATTTATAACTTTTATACTTGAGATGGCTTGATTTAGGAGTATTTTGTCTTTGTTTTAGTGATAGTATTCATTAGGTGTTGTCTTATTTAGTCTCAACATGTTGCATTTTGTTTAGTTCATTTTTGTCACATTGCATGAACTTCCCTTCTTTTTATGGATGAATTTGACTGTTTCTCTTTCTCTTGAACATATAAGTGAAGATTCATAATAGAAGAACATGTCCTCTAACTTTGTTGTAGAGTTGTTGCTGCATTGCTACAACAACGGAGCAGAATATTCTCAGATCCAATTCAAATGGAATTGACCAAAAAGGGCTAACTTAAGTGAACTAAATTCTTGTAAATACATGATGGTTTTCAGCCCTTGATCTCAGGAGGAAAGTTCTAATCCTATGGCCAGAATCTAACCTAATGATTGAAGACATTTATGGAAGAAAGAGAAGAGAGGCAAGGGAAAAGAGGAGAGATTCGACCAAGGGTGGAAGAGAGACTTGGCTGAGAGGAAGGAGGTAGAGAACGAATGCTTGAGCTCTTGTGGAAGCAAGGAGCTGCTGGAGTTGCTGATTTGCTGAAGAAGAAAGCTGGAGCTCATGTGGAAGCATTGAAGCCTTAGTTTATTCTTGTTTTTATAACTCTATCTTCTTATTTTCTAGTCTCATGTCAACTATACTTGATTTTATGCATTTGAATTCTGTTATGGGCTAAATCTTAGCTGTGTTGGGATGATAGTAGTACCTAAACCTGAATTTTGATATGTAATTAATCATGTGTTCTTTAGTTTTATTGCAATCCATTTTATTGTTAATGAATTCAGCATGTTATATTGACTAATTTCAGTTCTTGAATGATCTTTCTTGAATGAATGTTATGATTTCATTAATTGGAAAATTAATGAAGTCTAGGTGTTTGTTGAATTGTGTGAGTTAGCATCATCTTTAATTAGGTTGTGTTAATTAGTAGGTTGGGTAGGAATATCCAATTACCTCACATTACCATTGATTGGATTGGGTTTAAATTGCATTCTTAATTCAATTCTTCATAGGAATATGCTGATGTTGATTTAGGATGCTAGCTTATGTGTATTGGAAAATACCATATTGCCATTCATTCCAAGTTCTTGATTTATCTTGGGGTTGTAGTATTGCTTTAGTATTTGTGTTATAAAATTCAGGGGAAGGGAAACTTGATTCCTAACACACTTGTCACTCATTTAAGTTTCTTCCATTGCTCAAATCTACATTTTAGTTCCTTAGTTTTCTTTACCTGTCATTTGAGTGGTTAATTAGTTAGACAAATACCAATCAACCTTGTTAATTTCATTTAAATCAATTTTACTTTTACATTGAAAGTTAAGGATATAATTCTCCGTGGGATCGATTTTGTACTTATCATTTATTACTTGATTGCGATACGTATACTTGCGTAATATCTTGAGATACAAGCAACAAGTTTTTGGCGCCGTTGCCGGGGAATTTTGTCTTTAATAATTAGTGTAGAAGTAAGTTTTAGTTATCTACTAAAATTTCTTTACTTTGATATTAGTTTCCTTTTATTCTCAGGTGCTTTTACCCTTGTATGAGTCTGCTGCCTGATCAAGAGTTGATACCCTTTGACCTTGAAATCGAAAGGACATTTCGAGCTAGAAGAAGTAGCGAGGTTTAGCAGCAGGTCAAACAATGGCTGAAGCAGTGAGAAATGGATTGAATAATAATGAGAATAATATGGCAGCTGAGGGTGATGATAGAGATAGGGCCATTAGAGGATATGTTGTCCCAAGGTTGCATGAACTGAATCCAAGTATAGTAAGGCCAAAAATTCAAGCATTACATTTTGAACTTAAGCCTGTGATGTTCCAAATGCTTCAGACTATAGGACAGTTCAGTGGGATGCCAACAGAAGATCCTCATCTCCATCTTAGACTCTTCATGGAAGTAAGTGACTCTTTCAAGATACCGGGAGCAACTGAAGAAGCTTTGAGATTGAAGCTATTCCCTTACTCATTGCGGGATAAAGCAAGAGCATGGTTGAACTCCTTACCTCCACAATCAGTAGCCACATGGAATGATTTAATAGAGAAGTTCTTGATGAAGTACTTTCCCGCATCAAAGAATGCCAAGTTCAGAAATGATATCACTGGTTTTCAACAGTTGGATGGTGAATCTTTGTATGAGGCATGGGAAAGATTTAAGGAGCTCTTGCGTAAATGTCCTCACCATGGTATTCCTCATTGGATTCAAATGGAGACTTTCTACTATGGTTTAAGTGGACAAACTCGATCCATAGTGGATGCATCAGCAAATGGGGCTATATTGGCAAAGTCTTACAATGAAGCTTATGAGATCTTGGAGAGAATGGCCAACAACAACTACCAATGGCCAGCTGAGAGAGGTGCTGCAAATAAGAGAGTGGCAGGGATTTATTAGTTAGATGCAGTGACAACTTTAACTTCACAAGTGTCATCCCTAACTAGTGTGTTAAAATCCGTAAACTTGCCTACAGCTGTACAAACTCAACAACATACAGCAATCTCGTGTACATATTGTGGTGGGGAGCATGTCTTTGATAGCTGTCCATCTAACCCGAGAATTAGCTTACTATGATGGTAATTTCAGCAATGCCAATAACCCATATGCCAACACCTATAATCTTGGTTGGAGGCAGCACCCTAACTACTCTTGGAATGCTCAAGGACGGAATGCAAGCCCATCTTCCATCCTGCCTCGACCTCATCCGCTTCCAAGTGCTCAACAGCAAGTGAACATTCAACCTATGGAACCCTCTTCATCAATAGAGCTTTTATTGAAGGAGTATATGGCAAGGAATGATGCAATGATTCAAAGTCAAGCATCTTCATTGAGAAATTTGGAGAATCAAGTTGGACAAGTGGCTAGTGCTTTAAGTAATCGCTCTCAAGGATCATTGCCATGTGGTACAGAAAATCCTAGATCTCCAGATGCAATAGAAGAGTGCTTTGTTGTGGATGTCCTTGAAGAGTTGGTTTCCGAAGAGTTGGAGGCAGAGTGTATTAAAAACCCACTAGAGCTTTCATTGGCAATAGAAATTGAACAAGTGGATGATGAAGCAAGTAGATATATGGATTTGTTAGAGGCAAGACCAGCTAAGGCATTGAGTGGGAGTAGATTTGAGTCTCTTGTATTATCTGAGTTTGAAACTAAAGCCCCTAAACCATCAATTGAAGAGCCACCTATGTTAGAGTTCACACCTCTTTCAAAACACTCTCAATATGCCCATTTGGATGCAGCCAAAACACTCCATGTTTTTGTTTCAGCACTGCTAACAAAGGAGCAAGAAGATATGCTACTTGACGTGCTGACGAAGTGTAGAAGAGCAATGGGATGGAATATAGTAGAGATCAACGGGATCAGTCCTTCAGTATTAAAGCTTAAAATTTGGTTGGAGGAATGTTGCAACAGGTACATGAAGCAACAGAGGAGTTTGAGTCCAATTATGGAAGGTGCACAAGAAGAAATCATTAAATGGCCTTGGGAACTAGAGCATGCAGTGGATCAAGCATTATTGGGGAGCACCATTGGAGCGGGACAAATCTTCAATCAACCTTCAAGAGGCTTAAAAAGAAGGGAGGTCACTTAGATTTCATTATTTTTCGTTTAATTGTGTGCTATTAGTTCATTAGGTGTTGAATAAAAAATAAAAAAAAAAAAAAAAAATGAATGATAGATAATTTGCTAACATGTATATTTTGATGTGCAGGGAGTGTGGGGAACAAAAAGAGAGTGATTGGGTGTTTTGCCAAACTTATCATTAAATCAAACTGCTGAACAGAGCATGTTTCAATATCCAGCAAATTTCACTATCTTTGTAGTAGGGATGTGGCCACAATGCTACTACAAAGTTTTGATCCTCAGCTACGGGTCTTGCATGTTCTGTTAACACATTACATTCTCTGTTGAAACTTACATTCTGTGTTTGTTGCTATAGCAAAGCTGCAGCAAAGCTACAACAACGATTAAACCACTCACCCGACCCGGTTTCATCTCAAACCCAACCAACCCATCAAAAATACACTTCAAACTTCTATTAGACCATGCTGAACCCATACTGATTCGAACCAATTTCATTTTTTTTAAACCCTTCTAAACCAATACCAACCCAAACCCATAAAACCTCTCATTTCAAACCGAAATCCAACAAAACACTCAGCTCACTTCATCGACTCTCATAGCTCCATCGTCTCCTCCACTGCAACTCATCCTCCTCTTCTCTTCCATTTTTTTGTTTTTCAAAGACTTTCACACCTCCATTTACCTACATTCACCCACCAAAGCAATCTTTTTCTTCACCGATAGCCCATCTTTCACAAAAACCCTAACTTTTTCCCCCATTCCATCCTCGAATCACTTCTCAGAGGACTACCGGTGCTGTACTGGGTTTCGGGCAAGTTTTTGTGGTATTTCGACCTTCCATCTTCCCTACACCACATCAGCTAAGTGTTCTCCCCATTTCTTTTCTTTCATTCTATATTTTTGAACTTTCTGATTTGCTGTGTTTTTGTTGAATGTTCAATTTGTGGTTTGTGGGTTATGTGTTTGTTCTTATGCTGTCTTGGTGTCTATTTTCGTTAGGGTATATGCAAAGTTTTTCATTTGTTTTAGGTGCTGTTTTGGAGATACCATCACTCGCACACACCAACACAGAATTTCTGGGTTATCATTACCCTATGCTCATCTCCTCTGTTTTTGTTATTTGTTTGTTCTTACTATTTGTCTGTTTAGTTGTAGTTAATTGTTTGTTATTTGTTTGCTTTTTTTTTTTTTTTTTTTTCTACTTGTATAGTGTTTATGTTTTTGTTTGATATGGTCTGTTTTAGCATCTGTTGATTAGTTGTTTTTTTTTTCTTCTACTGTTTTTGTTTTTGTTTAGTTTGTTAGTGTTTTTGTTTGAATTCCATATTGGTTGTTAGGGGCCCACCTTGTGCATTCCCTTCGAAATGGCCCCTCAGAAGAAGAGCAGAACAGACCCTAGTTCTAGTGCTTCAATGGATGAAGATGCAGCTGCTGCAGCTACTGCTGATGATGAGTTCCATTCCTTAGATGATGATGATGAGGCCTAGCTTATTCAGGGAAGTTCTCTCTCTTCTTTTACTTTGTTTTCTTTTGATTCCCTTACTTTCTTTTCCTTTCTTTCGCTGTGAGGGACACTTGCTCCTCTTTAGTTTGGGGGTAAGCTTTGCAATTTTCCAATAATTGCATATGTGATCTTTATGATTATGGATGCTCCTAGTTGCTTAGTTTTCGTCGACTTTCTTTTGTGGTTGCTTTCTTTTGTTGTTGCTGTCCGTTTTAGAGTAGCTGTTTTGGGTAGATGTTTTGTGTAGTTAATCCGGCTTTTCATGAAATTTGGATGGTTGTTAAGGAATGTGAATGTCGGTGCCTCTTTACTCGATTTTGTTGGAAATCTTAGCACAATTCTGCTATAATGATTTGATGTCTGCATTTACTCATGTCTGTGATGCCATATTATTGATGCACCAAGTGATATTTCAAGCTCTGGAGAACCTGGGGAAAGTTGGATCAATGTGAGAGTTTTAGGATTTTAGAATTGGTTAAATGAGAACTTCAAGACTTACACATTAGGGATCCCCATTTGGCTGTTTCCAAGAACTTTGTACATTGTGAATATTGATTGAGGTTTGACCCCTTCCCTTCCCCAAAAGAATAATGCTCCGCTGATTTGGGTTGCCTAGTAACCAGGAATATGCATGTAACCCATGTGTATTTTTGACGTCAACAGTGGCCTAAAATATGAGCATGAAAAATATAAAAATATAAAAATATAAAAAAAAAAAAAAAAAAAGAGAGAGAAAGAAAAAGAGAATAATGTTCCGCTGTTTTGGGCAACCTAGTAACCAGGAATATGCATGTAACCCATGTGTATTTTTGACGTCAACAGTGGCCCGAAATATGAGCATGCAAGGCACTCTTGTTTGTGATCTTGTTGAGTAACCGGGTATCTTCATCACAAATGAGCGATATTCGCGTAAAAAGGCAAGATGACAACATAAAAAAATATAAAAATAAAAAAAAATATTCATAAATAATAAGTTTGGGGGTCAAATGCTCAAAAGAGTATGAAACAAGTTCTTGGGGTTGTAAAAAGATATGGATTCCTAATTAGTGGAGAGGTAATCATTTGGTCAACATATTAGATCAATGAACTAAACTTGATGACCATGATTCAGCTATACTAGGGTGATCTGGGCAAGATCCTTAACTTTCACACACACACTTGAGAGCATCCTCGATGAGTAAAGTATGACATCTAAGTGTTATTGGCCAGATGTGTTGAATCTGAAAATTTAGAAAAAGATTGAGAGGCAACTTCTGTCTAACACTCATCCTATTGCATGCTTAAGCCAGGTTATTTGCTTTTCTTTTCTTTTGATTTCCTCATGCTTTCATTAGTAGTTAGTTGTTGTTTTCATTTGTCTTTATTGCTCGAGGTCAAGCAATGTCTTAAGTTTGGGGGTGTGATAACTCTATGAAATAGAGTTAAGATTTATAACTTTTATACTTGAGATGGCTTGATTTAGGAGTATTTTGTCTTTGTTTTAGTGATAGTATTCATTAGGTGTTGTCTTATTTAGTCTCAACATGTTGCATTTTGTTTAGTTCATTTTTGTCACATTGCATGAATTTCCCTTCTTTTTATGGATGAATTTGACTGTTTCTCTTTCTCTTGAACATATAGGTGAAGATTCATAATAGAAGAACATGTCCTCTAACTTTGTTGTAGAGTTGTTGCTGCATTGCTACAACAACGGAGCAGAATATTCTCAGATCCAATTCAAATGGAATTGACCAAAAAGGGCTAACTTAAGTGAACTAAATTCTTGTAAATACATGATGGTTTTCAGCCCTTGATCTCAGGAGGAAAGTTCTAATCCTATGGCCAGAATCTAACCTAATGATTGAAGACATTTATGGAAGAAAGAGAAGAGAGGCAAGGGAAAAGAGGAGAGATTCGACCAAGGGTGGAAGAGAGACTTGGCTGAGAGGAAGGAGGTAGAGAACGAATGCTGGAGCTCTTGTGGAAGTAAGGAGCTGCTTGGAGTTGCTGATTTGCTTTCAAGAAGAAAGTTTGGAGCTCATGTGGAAGCATTGAAGCCTTAGTTTATTCTTGTTTTTATAACTCTATCTTCTTATTTTCTAGTCTCATGTCAACTATACTTGATTTTATGCATTTGAATTCTGTTATGGGCTAAATCTTAGCTGTGTTGGGATGATAGTAGTACCTAAACCTGAATTTTGATATGTAATTAATCATGTGTTCTTTAGTTTTATTGCAATCCATTTTATTGTTAATGAATTCAGCATGTTATATTGACTAATTTCAGTCTTGAATGATCTTTCTTGAATGAATGTTATGATTTCATTAATTAGAAAATTAATGAAGTCTAGGTGTTTGTTGAATTGTGTGAGTTAGCATCATCTTTAATTAGGTTGTGTTAATTAGTAGGTTGGGTAGGAATATCCAATTACCTCACATTACCATTGATTGGATTGGGTTTAAATTGCATTCTTAATTCAATTCTTCATAGGAATATGCTGATGTTGATTTAGGATGCTAGCTTATGTGTATTGGAAAATACCATATTGCCATTCATTCCAAGTTTTTGATTTATCTTGGGGTTGTAGTATTGCTTTAGTATTTGTGTTATAAAATTCAGGGGAAGGGAAACTTGATTCCTAACACACTTGTCACTCATTTAAGTTTCTTCCATTGCTCAAATCTACATTTTAGTTCCTTAGTTTTCTTTACCTGTCATTTGAGTGGTTAATTAGTTAGACAAATACCAATCAACCTTGTTAATTTCATTTAAATCAATTTTACTTTTACATTGAAAGTTAAGGATATAATTCTCCGTGGGATCGATTTTGTACTTATCATTTATTACTTGATTGCGATACGTATACTTGCGTAATATCTTGGGGGGGGGGGGGGGGGGGGGGGTGGGGGTCCCTCGTGGGGCCCGGGTGTTTTAAAAGCGGTTTGTTGTCTTCGTAGGTTTCATTCTTCCTGTCCGGAATTTGAGCCTTTGTTGTCTTGAATATCAAAGTATAAATGATAAAACTTATCACTTAACTTCACATTCTTCGACGAATAATAATCTTGTAGAGATATTGTGAAGATGCGTTTCGGAAAGATGCATTAATCTTCCCCACTACTTCATTTACTGCAAAGTCCACACATTTCCCTTCTCGTATTTGCGAAGTCCAAACGTTTTCTTGCTTTGATATACCATTCACTGTTTCCAATGAATCGGAAATACACCCATTATTACAATGGCAGTGCGACGATTGGAGGTATCTTTGCATCGGGTGCTCGCCTCCACATGTTTCCATGTGGCATCCTTCCGACCGTTGATCTTGCTTTATGCGGATTTCGAAGCGTCATTTCGATCTGGGCCATTGGTTGTCCTTAGCTTTCAATCGTCGTCTTAATACCTGAGGCTATTTAAAGCCTTTGTGGGTACTCTCCATCTATCCTGCTATCTGCAAGTTAGATTTGCTAAAGTGCTAAAGCGACATTCCGTCCTTCTGCCTGCTTCCGTATTCCTCGTAATCCAACAATAGCTCTATCAACTTCTGAACAAGTGAGTTTTTTGATTACTCATCTCTTTGCCCACTTCCCCCCTGAGTAAACTGCACAGTAGTAGTACTTGGGGTTTAGTTAATCGGATTTTTCATAAGTGAGAACTAGGGTTTTCCCTTTTTTTTTTGTCATCGTTGGATATCTATACTGATACGGCTTTTCTGTTTATATAGTGGCTGCCAAGATCAACCCGAACTTTATCAGAGCGAAATCTTGTAAGAAAATCGTTCCGTCGGCGGTGGTTGGGGCCAGTGAGGTGGTTTCAGCTAGTGAATCCTCCAAGCTAAGGCGACTGCTGTTGGTGAATCTTCAAGTCAGATTCCAACAGTTTCTATTGATGCCGCCCCTGTGCCTCTTTTGCCCGAAGTGATCGCTCGTCTTTCCCAGGAAGATCTTGATCACTCCGTTGTTGATGGCGCTGCTGACGCCCCTGCTGCAGAGACCGTTGGTGCACCCCCGAAGGAGACTCTTCGGGCATCTGAGTCAACTATGTTGGCATCTGATGAAGGTGTGGTCCCAGCAAGTGCTGCTCCTATTTCCAATTCTAGTGCTTGTTTGGCATCCTCCTCCTCTCCTTTGGAGTTGGAGGATTTTGCCACCAGGAAGTGCCGTCGGGTGACAGGTGATGCAGCTCATCCTTCTCTTGATGTAGCTCATCCTTCTCATCCTTCGCCCGAATTAGTGTCAAACGAGTTTGACAGAGTGTTGGAATGGTGCACTGCTGCTCGAATGACTTCTGAGAGCGCAGTGCTTTCCAAACTCCCAGATGAAGTCTTTATGAAGTCATTGGTGATGTAAGTCTTTCTTCATTATCTTTTGATTCTGAAAAATTACTCTTCTGCTCCTTTTTAACTCGGAAGTTATTTGCAGGAGTCTTACTAGTAACTTCCACAACCAAGTGGAAGCAGCCTCTAGGCTCAATAGGTTGAGTAATGAAGTTTCCAGGCTTCAGGAAATCTCTGAAGCTAAAGATGCTGAGATTGCTCGCCTTAGGAAACTAGCTTGGGAGGTTGTAGGAGAAAAGAATTCGATGATCGGTCGTCTTCAGTCGGACTTGGATGATGCCAGGGAGAAGATCCGGCAACTGGAGCGAGCAGTTGGAAAGTCAAGAGCCAAAGGATCTGAAACGTTACCCCAAAGGCAAGCTGTCGTTCCTTTGCCCGAATCCCTTCCAACTGATGTTCGCAGAGCCTGTGTCTTCAAGTATTTACACAGTAAGCCCTTTGTTGATATGCTGAATGCTTATAACTTGCAGGCGTACCGGGATGGTGAGAACGAAGTATGGGAATCAATATTAAGGAAGGATCCTCATTTTGATACGACTCCCTACAGTGCTGTTTGCCATCTTGAAGTATTTACCGACCTGAGTATTCCTCCTCCTGACTGGACCAAAGATAAGATTGATCCTCCACCTTCCGATCCAGATATTATGCATTATCTGGAAGATTCTCCTATTTATTCTCCCCTGGAAGGAGTCAATTATGACGAGCTCATCTTGAATGCAAGTTTGGTCGAGGACCATACTTCTCCTGGACAAGCTGGACAAAGAGTATGAAATTGCGGAGGATCTTATGCATATCGAGATATTTTTTGTAATCCTCATTTCTCCTCTTCTTTTCCTTGAATCCACACCAATGGTTGACTCATATGTTTTGTCACATCCTCCCAGCCGGTACCCTATCTGGCATACCCGAGAGTGTGATCCACAGCCCGAAGATCAGGTATCGAGTAATCAACCTCCCACATAAACAATAACATAATCATGAACAATAATAATAAAAGTGCGAAAGATAAACCATAGATCCAAATAAGAAAAGGATGAATCATATATAAATCAGAGTACTAGATATAATCAGAGTGTCTAAATCAGATAAGTAAAGTGAGGCGAAATCTCACTCTACAACCAGCGGAAAAGTAGTTCTAAAAGAGAATAAGCAAAATAGAATCTAATCCCAATAGCAGGTACAATAGGTAACTAAATTGTTCTCAATCTTATAGACAATATCCCTATAAGTATAAATCTCATAAACGGCACAAGGGGGCTTCCACTCTATGGTCGGACTAAGCATCGTACGGAGCATAACCACTCGCGGGATCTTCAGTGTAATTGTCGTAACCGCAATCACCTATCTGGAGATATGCCTCTTCTCCTTGCGCTTCTTCATACGGGCCGTCATGATATTCAGAACCTGTAGAATAGTCTAACAAACATTGTACAATAAAGGAATGAGTTTCAAAGAAACTCAGTAAGGCAGTTAAATCCATAATAACATAAATGGCAGGATTTCAAAACAAACATAAATGCAATATGGTATGAAACAAACAATGAATGTATGAATCTAACTCTACATATGCTAGTCTCTATTGGCAGACATGCTTTAAGTCATAGCACCGTACTTCTTTAGGAAGGTCTCAATCACTCATCATCAGTTGGTAATGGGTCCGGCATCCCTCGGGACATTCCATGGCTGGGGGTATAGGTCACCACTCTCTCACATCACCATTGGTCTAAGTACCGACGCATGTCAGGGTAAAGCCTAGCCAAATGCAAGTCTTCTACTTAGTTACATCAAGTCAGATCCAGATACTTAGTTACATCAAGTCAGATCCTGTGAGAAGAATTTCCAAAAGTTGAAAGATAGATTGACAAGTGCCCCGGTTTTGACTATACCTGATAGTTCCGGTGGTATGACAGTTTATACCGATGCGTCAAAGATTGGTTTGGGTTGTGTACTGATGCAACATGGCAAGGTCGTAGCCTATGCTTCTCGGCAATTGAAGGATTATGAGCGGAATTACCCCACTCACGATCTAGAACTTGCCGCCGTTGTCTTTGCTTTGAAGATTTGGAGACATTATCTTTACGGTGAGAAGATTGCCATTTTCACGGATCATAAGAGTTTGAAGTACTTCTTTACCCAAAAGGAGTTGAACATGAGACAAAGGAGATGGTTGGAACTCGTCTCCGATTATGATTGTGATATTCAGTATCATCCTGGGAAAGCAAATGTTGTAGCTGATGCTCTTAGTAGGAAGAACCAGAAGAAGACTTTGGATTTGAATGCTTTGAGTTTACCATTGTGGTCTTCTATTGAGAGTTTTGATTTGGAAATCGTTCTCGAGAATTCTGATTTTATTCTTTACGCCATGACGGCAAGATCTGGTCTTAGAGATAAGATTGTTGCTCTGCAGGAGTTACGATCAAGAGTTTTTGACCAAAGTTGAGAAGATTTCTTCGAATCTGAGTCGGACCCCGACTTTGGTATATCCATGGATGGTGCTTTGTTGTTTAGAGGAAGACTGTGTGTGCACACAAACGATGAAGTTAAGAATGAAATATTGAAGGAAGCACACCGATCGGTCTTTCTTTGTACACCCGGAAGCACCAAGATGTACAAGGACTTGAAGGAACATTTTTGGTGGATTGGTCTAAAGGCGGATGTTGACGATTTTGTTGCCAAGTGTGAGACTTGCCAACGTGTGAAAGCCGTTCGACAACCTCCATCTGGATTACTTCAACCCCTTCCTATTCCTAGTTGGAAGTGGGAAGATATTTCCATGGACTTTGTGACTAGCTTGCCTCGGACAAGTAAAGGCAATGACACCTTGTGTGGGTGATTGTTGATAGGTTGACCAAATCAGCCCATTTCATTCCTATGAAGATCACTCATACTCTGGATAAGCTAGCCGGGCTTTATGTGGATAATGTGGTTCGTCCTGCATGGTGTGCCATTGAGTATTGTCTCGGATCGTGATCCTAGGTTCACCTCAAGGTTTTGGAATAGTTTGCGGAAGGCCTTGGGAACCCAATTGAACTTGAGTACAGCTCATCATCCACGGTCGATGGACAATCCGGGCGGACCATTCACAGTGGAGACAACTTGGACATGGCTATGACGGATCTTGTGTGGTGGATATGGGTGGGAATTGGGATGAGCACCTAGCTTTGGTTGAGTTTGCCTATAACAAGCGGTTATCAAGCAACAATAGGCATGGCTCCATTCAAGGCTTTGTATGGTAGTACTTGTAGGACACCTTTGTCTTTGGTGGGACGGGCGAAAGAAAAGTCTTAGGTCCCGAGATGATTGAAGCTACAAGTGCTATGGTAGATATGATAAGAGAAAGGATTAAGTCAGGCCTTAGGAGTCAGACCAATCTTATGCTTGATAAGAGAAGGACCGATTTGGAATTTCAAGTTGGAGAGAAAGTCTTTAAGGTCTCACCAATGAAGGGTGTGATGAGATTCAATGTTAAGGGAAAGCTTAGCCCTCGTTACATTGGACCTTTCGAGATTTTGGGTGGAAGGTTGGACGGTGGATTGCGATTACGATTAGCATTACCTCCGCCTCTTGTGTGGTGTGCACAATGTGTTCCATATTTCGATGCTCCGAAAACACATAGAGAATCCGGAACACATTTTGCAGCAAGCACTCAAACGAGGACTTAGTGCTGATTTGACCTATGATGAAGAACCGGCCGAAATCCTGGATAGGAAGGACAAGCAACGCTGAACGGGCATCGCGCCATTCCTTTGGTGAAGATTCGGTGGAAGAACCATACCCCTGAAGAAGCTTCTTGGGAGAAGGAAGAAGACATGAAGGAGAAGTTTCCTTACCTCTTTGGAAGCACGGGTCAGCTTTCAATTTGGGGCGCGAAATTTCTTTAAGGGGGGGAATGTGAAACCCAGCCCTAACCTTGACCCGGAAACCTTGTTATTTGTAGGTCGGTTCCGTTGATGATGAGGTGCTATTTATGGAAACAGAATCCTGATGAAGATCTAATTAGTTGATGGACTTGGAGTGATCTCTATCTTGGTTTGAAGGCATTTCTACCTACTAGGTAAGTCACTTGACTTGTGTGCAAAACCCCTTTAGGTTTGGATTTGATCTGGGCCTTCAATTCCCTGTTTTGGCCTTCTTTGTCTGCATTGGTCGGCGATTGGTCGGCTGGCCCATCGACCAATCCACTCGACCAATGGGTCTTGTCTTTGGCAATTAGGTTGATTCTTGCTCTATTTAAGCCTAACCTCGAGTCCACTTCGTATTTGCTGCCTCCAAACCCTCGGAGCAGACCAAAGACCTCTGCAAGTCATCTCTCTTGCATCCTTGGAGTTTTCTTGGCGGATCTTCGTCGGAACTCTTCTTTTTGCATCAAAAGGTATGTCTACTCTCTCTTCTTCTCCTACATCTTTGTTTTTCTTTCCTTTTTGAGTTGAGGCAGTAGAAGAGATGCTGCATCCTCTGTTGCAAACATCTCTGAACATGTTCTCATGATCATCCTAAGGATTAAAGGCTAGAACAATGATCTTAACCATGATCATTGCAAGCTTTTGAAGGATTCATGATCAAACCATGATTTAATCTCTGTTAATTTCCTAATCTGAATTCCGATCTCTTTGGATCTTCTTTCATTGATCATGTTAGTGGTTAATGGTTGTGTTTTCTTTCTTTGATCCATAATCCATAGAATTCTAGTTGTTCTCTTCTACCTTGCTATGTGTTCTTCATGATGCATGATAGTACATATATGGTAGGTTTTATTTCCTTATTTAGATTTATGCTTCTAAGCCTTATACCATGAAGACCTATGCATGTTTTCATGTTTTCATTACCAAAAGCAATGATCCATCTTCCTATTGTTCTTGTCCTTGTTTTCTATTTCAAACTTCATCAAGATCCATGTTTGATTTATTTATGGTAACTTTTTGTTTCCTAATTTGGGTCTTGATACCTTGATTTGATTAGTGTTTTGAGGTCCCCTATATGCTAGAATACTACTGATGTAGTCTACCCCTTGATTAGTACCCTCTTGAACCATCAAATTCGGATTTCATATCTCAAAACTCTGATTTTCTAAGCTCTTTATCTGCATTGGTCGGCTGATTGGTCGATTGGACCACTCGACCAATCCACTCGACCAATGAGTACGGCAACTCCAGAATTGGTGCATTTCGGATGCTTTGCTATATTTTCTGTTAGGGATCTTTCCTAATATGTGTATATACTTGTTTAGGACCTTCTTCTCAAGTTTGCCAAGATCTTACTTGATTTCTTAGGATTCTTTGCGAGTTATAAAAGGTAAGGATGGTTATTTCCTTAATTACATAGATAGCATGAATCTAGTTTCTATATTTGAATATCATTAATATGTTTCCTAAATTAGATTCTTACAATGATATACTACTGTTGCATAACTTTGATTACGGTAGCATTACTTATTCATATTGAATTGATTCATGTATGATTTACTTACCAATGTTATACAAATGTTTGTAAATATTGATTTCTTTCCATATATGGAGTTACCATATATGTGATGATATGAATTGATGCATGTGTATGCTTACGTATGGTTTGGGAAGGAGAGGTGTCCTTTTGACATTTCTGTCCTTGGACTACTACGGGAATATTATGGGATGTTTCCGGAGATGCCCTCTGGACACCTTCCTAAAGCTGTTGGATGACATATCTAGGATTGTCTAGTAGTGTTTGGCTAGGATGTCTGTTATGTCGGACCCTAATCGGAGGGGTATTGAGACCGAACGACCCGTGGTAGCAATGGGGATTCATGGGCGCTCAAGACCGGTAACCAACCCGTGAGAGGACAGGGAATCACATTGTGGGGGCCATTTATTGGTAGGGTTGCATATGGTTAGACTTGGGCTCACGGGCGCTTAAGACCGGTAACCAACCCGTGAAAGGACGTGAGAGCTTCCCGTTTACCATATGTGGATGATCAATAGGGTTGGTGAGTCCGTAGATCGGGGACTATGAGGACTCTAGTGTGAAGGATACCGGAAAGGATCGTCGGGGACGAGGAATGGAAGTATCTGGATCGACTTGATGTAACCAAGTAGAAGACTTGCATTTGGCTAGGTATTACCACGACATGCGCCGGTACTTATACCAAATGGTTGTGAGAGAGTGTGTTGACTTAACCCCCTGCCAAGGTTTGTCCCGGGGATGCCGGACCCATTACCAACTGATGATGAGTGATTGAGACTTTCCTACAGAAGTACGGTGCTATGACTTAAAGCATGTCTGCCAATAGAGACCAGCATACATAGAGTTAGAATCATTCATTCATTGTTTGTCTCATATCATATTGCATTTATGATTGTTACGGAATCTCGCCATATATGTTATTATGGATTTTAAGCGCCTTCTTGAGTTTCTTTGAAACTCATTCCTTTATTGTACAATGTTGTTAGACTATCCTGCAGTACGGAATACTATGACGGTCCCTACGAGGAAGCGCAAGGCGAAGAGGCATATCTCCAGGAAGGTGATTGCGGTTACCACAATTACTCTGAAGATTCCGCGGGTGGTTATGCTCCGTACAATGCTTAGTCCGACCATTGAGTGGAAGCGTCCTTGTGCTATTTATGAGATCTACACCTACAAGGATGTCGTCTACAAAGTGGAGAATAATTTAGTTACCCAATGTACTTGCTCTTTGGGATTAGCTTTTATCTAGTTTATTCTTTCGAGCTACTTTTCCATTTGGATGTAAAGTGGGATTTTTGCTTCACTTTACTTATCTGTTGACACTCTGATTATATATCTATTATTCCGTTTCGTTTATGATTCATTCTTTCTTTATTGAATCTATGATTTATCTTCCGCACTCTTGTTATGGTTGTTCGTGATTATGTTATTGCTTATGTGGGAGGTTGATCACTCGATACCTGATCTTCGGGCTGTGGATCACACTCTCGGGTATGCCAGATAGGGTACCGGCTGGGAGGGGCGTGATGATTGGTATCGAGCTCAAGGTTCGAGGAGATCCTAACCACAAAAGGCAACAACTGAACATTCTGAGTCATTGATCTGAAGTGACTCTTCTACTCTTAGAAGTGAATAATAGAACAACTTGAATTAGAAACTTGAACTTTGAGGCATAACGAACATTTCGAATAACATACCATAATTATACTTGAACAAATGACACTAATGCAAGGAAAAGAAAAGTGCATAACATACAATAATTAAAGAGAAACAAAATGAACTTCATTAATTTCAAAAGTTTTTACAATGATTACATCCGAAAAGCATAAATGGAAAATCCTAAGGTACGGTCTATCTAGGTGATCTACTCGATCTCTATATGCTCTGAACTCCTCTGCTAGGTGAGTCACACGATGCTCTATCTGTCTGTCGAGACTCCATCCTCTCGTACATCTGCTCTGTCCCGACCTCCATCCTCTCTAGCATGGAAGTCATCGATCTCATCTGTGCACCAAGATCCGAAGTCTCCGGAACCGCATGTGAAGGGCCACCTGCCTCGAAATGTGATGAAGGAAACTCGTGATGCACGAGGCTCGGCCCTCGCGCATATCTGTATCATCTCCGGCCTGATCATCACTATCGGGACCGATATCCTCTCCTCCATCCTCGGATCCCTCATCCTCATCCTCGATTCATCATCATCCTCACCCTCTGGACCGGAGATCTCTCTAGCGATGTAGTCTCATCGTCGAATGGTCCGAGTCCCAATGGGGTATCCACTGTGATCTAGTGTCCATCGGAGTATCCTCGAAACTCACCCCGAAATGCACTGAAGATCAAAGTCGAAGCCTCCCATAGCAAAGGTTCCGCATGCTAGGCCGCGAGAACTAAGTCCGGCATGACCTGCTGAATGATGTAGGAAAGATCGATCTCGAAGCCCATGTAGATGCGGTAAATGACCAAGGCCTCCATCAACGTGACCCGATGGTGATGTCCGGCTTTCGGCATGATGTTTCGGCCGACTATGCGACCGATAATACGTGCGAGAACCCGTCATCGGTCCGCTAGTCCTCGGTGTGAAGCATCGGCGGCTATCCCATAGCGTAGAGCATATCTCGCGAAGCTCGTACGGCATCGGATGGCTGTCCGGTGTCTGCTCCGGCGGTATCCACACACACTGATGTGGGTAGTAAGGGACCTGCGGGATCTCGGCCCGATGTCCGGGTGGAGAAACGAATACGTGTGCGATGGACCACTGCTCCCGAGGACAAGTGCGAGTGGATGTCCACTGGCCCCGAGCCTCCTCTGTGTAAGTAAGGTTGCTTTGAAGAACAACCTCACTAGCTCCGGGTATACCGGCAAATCCTCGGTGAAGAGGTGAGTCCCATTGTAAAGTGTCGAACCTCTGTCGGATCTGAAGGCTACGAGCTGGCGTAAGTGAAGTAGACGCCCCATCTCGATGTTACGATGGCTGAAGTAGGCCTCGTACGAAACTCGGCTTCGAGGTGTGTCAAATAGGTCCGGTCTCCTAACCTCCTCTCTGGGCTCGAAAGGAACCGACCCCTGCCCCCCTGAGGCACCTACGATGCGACCTCTACCTCTACCTCCTCCTCGTCCTCCCCTCTGCATGATGTATACGTGAAAGAGACAAGAGACATTTCCAATTAGTGCTATTTCAAGATTTTAGCCAAAAGGGTATTTTCGTAATTTTTCGGAAAATTTCAAATTTGGGGGAAATTTGATTTGAACATACTAGCATGTGCACAATACTTGGAATTTCATGTCTATGAAGTTGTTTTGATGAAAATCGATCGAAAACTTGGATTAAAGCGAAAAATTCAGCAAGAAGAAATTTGGGGATTTTGCAATTTAGGTCAAAATTGGATTTTTGAAAAGTTGAAATTGGTTAAATCAAATTGTATGGACCTATCTACAATGTCATCTTGAGCATGTAGCATTTGATCTCGTGCGAAAATTTCAAGCGGTTTGAGAGAAAACGAAATTTTTCTAAAGATATCGATTTCGGTATAAAACTTTGCGAGATGAGCACCAAATGTGTTAAAACTTGTTGTCTATGCATGGCATTGTGTTTAAAACCTAGGGAATATGTTTCTAAGCATTCCTAAGCATGATTTCTAGCATTGGATACAAGTAAAGCATGGTTTTATTGAAATGCAAGCATGAGAAGATGAAAATGGAAGAAAGAATGAGAGATTTACCTTGTTTTTGAAGATGGTGTGTTGTGGTGTTGTTGTTGAAGCACTAAATCACCTCAAGAACACTTGTGGGAACACTTGGATATTTTCCCTAGAGCTCTCTCACCTTTGGAAGAAGTTAGAATGAGGTTGGAATGTGGAAATGAGGCTTATAATGCGAATTTTCGTATTACTGTCTTCATTAGTCGGCGATTGGTCGGCGGGTCACTCGACCAACCACTCGACCAATGGTCACGGTGACCTCATTTGCTGTTGAATTTTTGGAAAATGTGATTTTTGCCTTATGGAATATTGTTTGATGACTATATGGATATATTTGATCATGATTTAAGTTTTCAAATCATTTGGACTTGTGGTTTATGTTGAATCTTCGAAATTCGGTATTTTGATGTTCTCGGTTTTGCGAGAATGGTTACTACGAGAAGTGGGCGTGGTGAATCCGGTGGTCATGGTGGTGGTGAAGTACCTCGGGGAGGTGGTGAAGTACCTCATGGAGGTGGTGAGATACCAAATGCTGATCGGGGTACTCATGAGATCCCTGGTGCCCCGAATGTTGGAAGTTTGAGAGATATTGCCAATATCATGGGCAATATGATGCGGCGACAAGCGGCTCGGTTCAACCGGATGTTGGTGGGTTTCATGACTCTGCATAATGAGACCCGGGCTGGTGCTAATGTGAATCCTCATGCCGCGATCCTGAATGCGGGAGGTTTAGTGGAACTCCTCATACTACTTTGATGGAGAGTTTTACGAAGATGCAAGTACCCACTTTTCTTGGAGTTACCAAGGACCCCTTGTTTCCTAACAAGTGGCTTCGTGAGTTGGAGAAGGCTTTCCGGCATCTGCAATGCTCGGAAGCTCGGAGAAGATTTTGTTTCTTTGAGCGAAGTTGCAACAAGAAGCTGATGCATGGTGGATCTCCACTCGTCTGTTTTGGAAGGTTTGCATGCGGGAGTTGTAACTTGGGAGTTATTCAAAGAGGCTTTTTGTATGAACTACTTTCCCGAGGCGGTGAAGGATGCAAAGGAAGCGGAGTTTATGATTCGACTCAAGGAACTTTGTACTGTGTTGGAGTACCAACGAAGTTCGAGGAGCTTCATTTCTTTGCTCCAGATTCTTTGAAGGAAGACCTCGCCAAAGCAAAGAAGTTCTTCAAAGGACTGCGCCACTGCCATTAAAGCTTACCTCACGGTCCAGCCTATTGTGAGCTATGCTCAAGTGGTGCGAGAACTCGAAGAAGTTGGAAGAAACGAGAGAAGGGAAAGTGCTCGTGTGCAAAAGCCTTGGCGATCAAGGAATTCTGGTTTGGTGGATCGCAATGACCGTCGTTATGTGAGACCTACACCCTACCCCACTCCTACCTTTCGGGCTAAGAGTGTAGGTCGAACACGGGTTTTCAGCAGCCCGGCCGGTTTAAACGGTATGGCGGAAACCGATCACCAGCAAATGCAAGTGCAAGTGCAAGTGCGAGTGCAAGGCCTTTTGTTCGAAGTCCTCTGTTGCAGCCACCCCTGTTGGATCCAGCAATCTGTTTGCTTCTCTTGCAAGCAAGCTGGTCATTTTGCTCGTGCTGTCCGAAGCGGCACTGCCCAGCAGCCTGCCCCGATGTGGTGAAGAGTGCTCCTGCTCCTCCCTCTGGTAGAGTTTTCAGTATTTCGATCTTGAGCAAGATCCAAGCCATGATGTGATTACGGGTACATTGTTAGTCGCTTCTATTTCTGCATTTGTCTTATTTGATACGGGTGCATCTCATTCGTTCATGTCATCTGCATTCATCAAGAAGACTAACCTAATCCACGAGAAGTTGTCTAGTTGTTTATTGATTAGTACACCTCTGGTCTGTTGTGAAACTAGATAAGGGGTTATCTAAATGTCTGTGTTGATTGGTGAAAAGAACTTGGAAGCCAATTTTGTGATTCTTGACATGAAGGACTTCGATGTTATTTTGGGAATTGGTTGGTTGACAGCCCACAAAGGCTGTGTTCCTTTGTTCCTCAAAGAAGATTCAGTTCCATATTTGTGGAAGTCCGGTCTTTGAATTTCAAGGTGAAAAGAGAAGGGTTTGTAAGAAGGTCTTTATGCTGCCTTGATGCAAGTCTATGCCCTAGTGGATGATGCTTCATGCTGAAGGCAAGGGTATAGTGGAGAAAAGAGTCGATGAAGTCGAGTTGTCTGCGACTTTGTTGATGTCTTCCACGATGATCTATCGGGAGTGCCTCCGGACGAGAGATGTCGAATTCTCTATTGATCTCGTCCCTGGTGCCGCTCCTGTATCTAAAGCTCCGTATAGGATGGCTCCTACTGAGTTGAAAGAGTTGCAAAATCAGTTGAATGAGCTCATTGATAGAGGTTTCGTACAGCCTAGTGTGTCACCTTGGGGAGCTCCGGTCTTGTTCGTCAAGAAGAAAGACGGTAGTATGCGCTTGTGCATTGACTACCGTGAGTTGAATAAGTTGACTATCAAGAATAGATATCCGCTGCCCGAGAATCGATGATCTCTTCGATCGGTTGAAGGGTGCGATTGTGTTCTCAAAGATTGACTTAAGGTCCGGATATCACCAATTGAAAGTGAAGTCTAGTGATATCTTCAAGACGGCTTTCCGAACGCGGTATGGTCACTACGAGTTTAGAGTCATGCCTTTCGGATTGACCAATGCTCTGCGGTGTTCATGGACCTCATGAACCGAGTATTTCATGATGTGCTTGATAAGTTTGTGATTGTTTTCATTGATGACATCTTGATCTATTCGAAGAGCGAAGAAGAGCATGCGAGTCATCTAAGTTTCACTTTGCAAAGGTTGCGAGAAAAGAAGTTGTTTGCTAAGTTTAGCAAGTGTGATTTACGGCTTAAGAGAGTGGTTTTCCTTGGTCATGTAGTTTCAGCCGAAGGTATTCGTGTCGATCTGAAAAGGTCCAAGCTGTGGCTGATTGGGAGAGACCGAAGTCGATAACGGAAATAAGAAGTTTTCTTGGATTGGCGGGTTACTACCGAAGGTTTATTGAGAACTTTTCTCGGTTGGCTGCTCCTATGACTAAGTTGACCGGGAAAGAAGAGAAGTTTGTTTGGTGCGGCCGCTTGTGAGAAGAATTTCCAAGAGTTGAAGGATAGATTGACAAGTGCCCCGGTTTTGACTATACGATAGTTCCGGTGGTATGACGGTTTATACCGATCGTCAAAGATTGGTTTGGGTTGTGTGCTTGATGCAACATGGCAAGGTCGTAGCCTATGCTTCTCGGCAATTGAAGGATTATGAGCGGAATTACCCCACTCACGATCTAGAACTTGCCGCCGTTGTCTTTGCTTTGAAGATTTGGAGACATTATCTTTACGGTGAGAAGATTGCCATTTTCACGGATCATAAGAGTTTGAAGTACTTCTTTACCCAAAAGGAGTTGAACATGAGACAAAGGAGATGGTTGGAACTCGTCTCCGATTATGATTGTGATATTCGGTATCATCCTGGGAAAGCAAATGTTGTAGCTGATGCTCTTAGTAGGAAGAACCAGGAAGAAGACTTTGGATTTGAATGCTTTGAGTTTACCATTGTGGTCTTCTATTGAGAGTTTTGATTTGGAAATCGTTCTCGAGAATTCTGATTTTATTCTTTACGCCATGACGGCAAGATCTGGTCTTAGAGATAAGATTGTTGCTCTGCGAGTTACGATCAAGAGTTTTTGACCAAAGTTGAGAAGATTTCTTCGAATCTGAGTCGGACCCCGACTTTGGTATATCCATGGATGGTGCTTTGTTGTTTAGAGGAAGGCTGTGTGTGCACATAAGCGATGAAGTTAAGAATGAAATATTGAAGGAAGCACACCGGTCGGTCTTTCTTGTACACCGGGAAGCACCAAGATGTACAAGGACTTGAAGGAACATTTTTGGTGGATTGGTCTAAAGGCGGATGTTGGCGATTTTGTTGCCAAGTGTGAGACTTGCCAACGTGTGAAAGCCGTTCGACAACCTCCATCTGGATTACTTCAACCCCTTCCTATTCCTAGTTGGAAGTGGGAAGATATTTCCATGGACTTTGTGACTAGCTTGCCTCGGACAAGTAAAGGCAATGACAACTGTGTGGGTGATTGTTGATAGGTTGACCAAATCAGCCCATTTCATTCCTATGAAGATCACTCATACTCTGGGATAAGCTAGCCGGGCTTTATGTGGATAATGTGGTTCGTCTGCATGGTGTGCCATTGAGTATTGTCTCGGATCGTGATCCTAGGTTCACCTCAAGGTTTTGGAATAGTTTGCGAAGGCCTTGGGAACCCAATTGAACTTGAGTACAGCTCATCATCCACGGTCGATGGACAATACGAGCGGACAATTCAGACATTGGAAGACATGCTCGGATCTTGTGTGGTGGATATGGGTGGTAATTGGGATGAACACCTAGCTTTGGTTGAGTTTGCCTATAACAACGGTTATCAAGCAACAATAGGCATGGCTCCATTCAAGGCTTTGTATGGTAGTACTTGTAGGACACCTTTGTCTTTGGTGAGGCAAGTGAAAGAAAAGTCTTAGGTCTGAGATGATTGAAGCTACAAGTGCTATGGTAGATATGATAAGAGAAAGGATTAAGTCTGCCCGATCGAGGCAGAAAATCTTATCTTGATAAGAGAAGGACCGATTTGGAATTTCAAGTTGGAGAGAAAGTCTTTCCGAAGGTCTCACCAATGAAGGGTGTGATGAGATTCAATGTTAAGGGAAAGCTTAGCCCTCGTTACATTGGACCTTTCGAGATTTTGGAAAAGGTTGGACCTGTTGCGTATCGATTAGCATTACCTCCGCCTCTTGCTGGTGTGCACAATGTGTTCCATATTTCGATGCTCCGAAAATACATAGAGAATCCGGAACACATTTTGCAGCAAGCACTGAAGGACTTAGTGCTGATTTGACCTATGATGAAGAACCGGCCGAAATCCTGGATAGGAAGGACAAGCGGCTGCGGAATCGCGCCATTCCTTTGGTGAAGATTCGGTGGAAGAACCATACCCCTGAAGAAGCTTCTTGGGAGAAGGAAGAAGACATGAAGGAGAAGTTTCCTTACCTCTTTGGAAGCACGAGTGCGCTTTCAATTTCGGGGACGAAATTTCTTTAAGGGGGGAGAATGTGAAACCCAGCCCTAACCTTGACCCGGAAACCTTGTTATTTGTAGGTCCGATGACCCGAAGTAAAGTAAGAAGTCAGCTTTGGGCCATCCCGGTAGAGGACTTGGTGTACGGCTTTGAATCCATGAAGGTTGATGATGAGGTGCTATTTATGGAAACAGAATCCTGATGAAGATCTAATTAGTTGATGGACTTGGAGTGATCTCTATCTTGGTTTGAAGGCATTTCTACCTACTAGGTAAGTCACTTGACTTGTGTGCAAAACCCCTTTAGGTTTGGATTTGATCTGGGCCTTCAATTCCCTGTTTTGGCCTTCTTTGTGCATTGGTCGGTGATTGGTCGGCTGGGCCGATCGACCAATCCACTCGACCAATGGGTCTTGTCTTTGGCAATTAGGTTGATTCTTGCTCTATTTAAGCCTAACCTCGAGTCCACTTCGTATTTGCTGCCTCCAAACCCTCTGGAGCAGACCAAAGACCTCTGCAAGTCATCTCTCTTGCATCCTTGGAGTTTTCTTGGCGGATCTTCGTCGGAACTCTTCTTTTTGCATCAAAAGGTATGTCTACTCTCTCTTCTTCTCCTACATCTTTGTTTTTCTTTCCTTTTTGAGTTGAGACAGTAGAAGAGATGCTGCATCCTCTGTTGCAAACATCTCTGAACATGTTCTCATGATCATCCTAAGGATTAAAGGCTAGAACAATGATCTTAACCATGATCATTGCAAGCTTTTGAAGGATTCATGATCAAACCATGATTTAATCTCTGTTAATTTCCTAATCTGAATTCTGATCTCTTTGGATCTTCTTTCATTGATCATGTTAGTGGTTAATGGTTGTGTTTTCTTTCTTTGATCCATAATCCATAGAATTCTAGTTGTTCTCTTCTACCTTGCTATGTGTTCTTCATGATGCATGATAGTACATATATGGTAGGTTTTATTTCCTTATTTAGATTTATGCTTCTAAGCCTTATACCATGAAGACCTATGCATGTTTTCATGTTTTCATTACCAAAAGCAATGATCCATCTTCCTATTGTTCTTGTCCTTGTTTTCTATTTCAAACTTCATCAAGATCCATGTTTGATTTATTTATGGTAACTTTTTGTTTCCTAATTTGGGTCTTGATACCTTGATTTGATTAGTGTTTTGAGGTCCCCTATATGCTAGAATACTACTGATGTAGTCTACCCCTTGATTAGTACCCTCTTGAACCATCAAATTCGGATTTCATATCTCAAAACTCTGATTTTCTAAGCTCTCATCTGCATTGGTCGGCTGATTGGTCGTTGGACCACTCGACCAATCCACTCGACCAATGAGTACGGCAACTCCAGAATTGGTGCAGTTTCGGATGCTTTGCTATATTTTCTGTTAGGGATCTTTCCTAATATGTGTATATACTTGTTTAGGACCTTCTTCTCAAGTTTGCCAAGATCTTACTTGATTTCTTAGGATTCTTTGCGAGTTATAAAAGGTAAGGATGGTTATTTCCTTAATTACATAGATAGCATGAATCTAGTTTCTATATTTGAATATCATTAATATGTTTCCTAAATTAGATTCTTACAATGATATACTACTTGTTGCATAACTTTGATTACGGTAGCATTACTTATTCATATTGAATTGATTCATGTATGATTTACTTACCAATGTTATACAAATGTTTGTAAATATTGATTTCTTTCCATATATGGAGTTACCATATATGTGATGATATGAATTGATGCATGTGTATGCTTACGTATGGTTTGGGAAGGAGAGGTGTCCTTTTGACATTTCTGTCCTTGGACTACTACGGGAATATTATGGGATGTTTCCGGAGATGCCCTCTGGACACCTTCCTAAAGCTGTTGGATGACATATCTAGGATTGTCTAGTAGTGTTTGGCTAGGATGTCTGTTATGTGGGACCCTAATCGGAGGGGTATTGAGACCGAACGACCCGTGGTAGCAATGGGGATTCATGGGCGCTCAAGACCGGTAACCAACCCGTGAGAGGACAGGGAATCACATTGTGGGGGCCATTTATTGGTAGGGTTGCATATGGTTAGACTTGGGCTCACGGGCGCTTAAGACCGGTAACCAACCCGTGAAAGGACGTGAGAGCTTCCCGTTTACCATATGTGGATGATCAATAGGGTTGGTGAGTCCGTGGTCGGGGACTATGAGGACTCTAGTGTGAAGGATACCGGAAAGGATCGTCGGGGACGAGGAATGGAAGTATCTGGATCTGACTTGATGTAACCAAGTAGAAGACTTGCATTTGGCTAGGTATTACCCGACATGCGCCGGTACTTATACCAAATGGTTGTGAGAGAGTGTGTTGACTTAACCCCCTGCCAAGGTTTGTCCCGAGGGATGCCGGACCCATTACCAACTGATGATGAGTGATTGAGACTTTCCTACGAAGTACGGTGCTATGACTTAAAGCATGTCTGCCAATAGAGACCAGCATACATAGAGTTAGAATCATTCATTCATTGTTTGTCTCATATCATATTGCATTTATGATTGTTACGGAATTCTGCCATATATGTTATTATGGATTTTAAGCGCCTTCTTGAGTTTCTTGAAACTCATTCCTTTATTGTACAATGTTGTTAGACTATCCTGCAGTGCGGAATACTATGACGGTCCCTACGAGGAAGCGCAAGGCGAAGAGGCATATCTCCGGGGAAGGTGATTGCGGTTACCACAATTACTCTGAAGATTCCGCGGGTGGTTATGCTCCGTACAATGCTTAGTCCGACCATTGAGTGGAAGCGTCCTTGTGCTATTTATGAGATCTACACCTACAAGGATGTCGTCTACAAAGTGGAGAATAATTTAGTTACCCAATGTACTTGCTCTTGGGGATTAGATTTTATCTAGTTTATTCTTTCGAGCTACTTTTCCTTTGCTGGATGTAAAGTGGGATTTTTGCTTCACTTTACTTATCTGATTGACACTCTGATTATATATCTATTATTCCGTTTCGTTTATGATTCATTCTTTCTTTATTGAATCTATGATTTATCTTCCGCACTCTTGTTATGGTTGTTCGTTTTCCTTTTTTTTTTTTTTTTTTTTTCGTTGGCCCCCCACCACCCCCCCACCCCCCCCCCCCCCCCCCCCCCCACCCCCGAGAAGCGGCCCCCCCCCGGGGGCCGCCCACAAAAAAAATTCTCAAACCCTCTCACCCAAAATGAGGCAACAACAATGATCAATAGAGTAGAATTCTAAATTAATCAAAAGCTAGGTTTTACCGAAATCAATCCGTGAATTCTACGGAGAGGCTAGAGAGAATGAGAATTCACTCTAGAAAGAAAAGAACAATAGATCTTAGATAGAAATAATCATGGGAATGATTCTGGCATGCTTTAGAAATAAAAAACATAGAAGGGTTAATCATGAAGATCACACTTGATTTCCCTTCAAAATCATCATGTGGAGATTCATAAGGTTATAGAGTGTATGAAGATCCACTCTAGAACAACAGGGATTGGAGGATCAGTCATGGGAATGACATATGATCATCCTCCCAATCAAAGAGAATAGAAGGAACCAAAAGAAATAGAAGATGAAGTGTGTTTACCAACCTTAGAGAAGAAGAATCGCTGAAAAGCTTGAGGATTCGAAGAGGATCTTCCACAACTCCAATGTGAATGCTTGAGAGAGGCTTCCCACGTTCGCTAGAGGCTTTAGAACAATGTGGGGTTGATTACCATGAAGTTCTATTAAATAGAGCATCAAAAACCTAAAAATCATAGATTTTACACTTAAGCCCCTGTCACTGTGGGTCACTCAGCCTGATTGACCTAGGCTGATAGCAAGCCCAAATGCAGGGAGATCAAACTCCAAATTAACCTCAAAATTTTCAATAGGGCTCTCCCAACTCAACAAGTGACTTACTAGCATTGAGGGACCTTCCAAAACATGTCCAACTAGGCCTCAAGTCCATCAACCAAGCTCTTCAACACCAAGATGCAGTTTCTTCTCCAAATCAGACAAGGTTTCCAAGTAGGAAACTCCATCATCAATCTCCATGGGTTCTGATTCAAACACCATGTCTTCCACTGAGATGGCCCACAATTGCCTTCTACCTTCACTTTGGGTCTTCGGGCCTACAAACAAATGGGTTTCCGGGTAAGGGTTTGGGCTGGATTTCACAGTTAAAATAATGTTTATCGTTATTGTTTATGTTAGCATTTATTAATAATAATATGCCCAAGGGAAATTTTGGAAACTCACTTTTGGGCAGTTACAAAATATAGGGTTATATATTTTGGTAACCACCGCATCACTTTAGTAACGATTGAATTACGCATACGTCAGTTTTCTAAAAGACGGCTCCCTCTCTCTCTCTCTCCAAGAAACACAGGAAGGCTTTGGAAGTTCTTCCTCTCCAGTGTTTTGGATCTCGATCTTATACCATTTATTCACATAGCATTTGGGTTGTGGATTTTATTCCCTTTCCACGTGATTGTGGAAATTAACCAGTGACGATTTCGTGGAGGAAGGAGGACGTGGAATCAAATTTACTTCTGCTGCGATCTTTCTATATTGTGAAAAGCGGATCCAGGTAAGGATCTTTCTCCCATCTATTTAAAGAATAGATATGGATTAAGTGACATTTGGCATTAGAGCCAGGTTCCCACGGTTCTTGTTCCTCCCAAATTATTTGTTTCCTTGGATTGGATCCAATAGAGGATTCAAGGTTTAATGGAAACCCATGGAGGATCAAGGGTTTGATAGAAACCCACATGGGAGGATCGAGAGTTTAATAGAAACCCTATATATTTTTTTGTTGGGATCCAAATGAAGGATCCTTGTAATTTTCCCTTTTAAAAGAATGTGCATGAATTGATAATCCATGAGAGTGAATTTTGTTTAATGTTTGTTGGATTTTTTCATGCAATTTTTAGATTTTTTGGGAGAAAAACGGATTTTTTTCCCGTTCTTGACGAATTGTGGTTTGTACAGACGCTGTTTGGTCCATAAAGGACCAGACAGAAACTCCTTCTGGTTAGACAAAGATCTGTCTGGTGAAACGATAGTCCATCTAGGAAGATGGTTTCTAAGACGGTGGTTTGTCTAGTTCAGAATGTGTTTCTAACTTACTTGACACCAGTAGCCCAACACTCTAAGTGATGTTTGGGCCTTGAGAGAGCCTAGTGGGGCTAAGTGGGAGCTACTGAGGTAGAAGCATTCTGTATGAACCACCTCATAGCATGAACATGATGGGGTGTTTTATTTTTGTAAATAGTAAAACAGTTTTGACTATGGGTTATTTAATCATGTTTCTAGCACAGAATGAAACTAGTATATGAATTATATATGGATTTGCATAAGGATTTGATTGGATGTTTGTTAGCATTTCCTATTGTTCAAATGCTTATCCCATAGGTTGACCATGCTAGAGTGAATTGTTGTTGCTTGTATTTGATGCTAGAATAGTTGAACTCATCATTGCATATATGTTGCCTCTAGTGTAAATGGATGCTACCAAGAGCATCGTTGCTGACCTCACCAAAGGAGATAAATTGAATGAGAGGAATTATGACCTTTGGTACCGAAAGGTGCAATATATCCTGGAAGAGCAGGACATGCTGGAAACCATAAACCAGATCATGCCCCCACCTAAAGAAGGTACTACTGCATAGCATCGCAAGGACCTTGAGCTTTACAATGCCTAGAAAAGGAAGAATAGGTAGCCAAGATTAGTATCCTGAACTCTATGAGGGATGACCTGATGCTTCAATTTGAGAAGCATAGGACTGCAAAGTCTTTGTGAGAAGCAATGAAGTTCCAGTATGGAGGGACTTCCACCACTAGAGGCCGCCAGCTCGGACTCACTTTTGATGGTTACAAGATGCGCCAGGGTCAAACTATAAGGTAGCATTTAACTATCATGTCCAACATGATAAGTGAATTGAGCACATGTGGGCACCAAAAGACTAATGACAAATAAGTCTTTATAGTCATTAAGTCACTGCCAAAGACTTAGGAGCATATGAAGATCTTCTTGACCCATGCTGATGATGTCAAGACTTTTGATCAAGCTGCCAAGCACCTTGAGCTAGATGAGGATCAGATGTTGGCTGATGCCCCTCCCACTGAAGTACTTGCAACTGAAGCAAGCACCAGTAAGGGTGCAGGCTCTAAGCACAAGAGGGAAAAAGATCAACCTCAGCATTCCAAATAAAGTCATAAGGGTGGGAACAGAAACAAGAGTGGCCCCAAGCATTCAAGGGGGACAAGTGCTAGCAAAAGGAAAGTGTCTTTGATTTGGTTTAATTGCCGAAAGCTTGGTCACTTTGCTCGTGATTGCACTGAGCAGGAGGTATGTACTTTGTGTTATACCTCATCTTGTTGTGTAACAAGTTCCACTATGCTTGCTGAATTAAGTCCTTTGTGGATTTTTGATTCAGGTGTGACAAGAACACGTAACAAGGGAATGCTCGAGCTTCATGGAATACTGTTGTATTCCAAGAGGAAGCAAACGAATAACAATAAGGAACAACTCAAGTGTGGAGATTCATGGCATTGGCACGTTCAAATTAGTCTTACAAGGTGGCCGAATGTTGTTACTCCATGATGTATTGTATGCTCCAGACATTCAGCGAAATCTTGTTTTTGTTAAATTTCTTATGGAACATGGTATTAAAGTTGTTTTTTAGAGCAGTTCTTTGGTTTTATATCTAGGTGATACAATTTATGGTTGTGGTTTTCTTCATAATGGTTTCATTGTATTGATACAATTGATTATTCATTAAATTCTAGTAGTGCTTTTGTTGCCAAAGTACTGTGTGTATTAATTCTAATATTTGGCATGCTAGACTAGGACATATTGGCTTAGATAGGATGAACAGGTTGGCAAGATAAGGTCTCTTGGGTCAAGGTTCACTATCTGATTTGCCAACCTGTGAGTCATGTCTAGTAGGAAAAACAACTAGAAAAATATTCAAAAAGGCTTTGAGAGCTTCTTTTCCTCTATAACTTATCCATTCATATGTGTGTGGACCTATGAATGTGCATACTAGAAAAGGGTAGACTTATTTCATCATATTTATAGATGACTATACACAGTATGGTCACATTTATCTAATTTCTCATAAGTCAAAAGCTTCAGAATGTTTTAAGAAGTTCACGAGCTTAGTTGAGAATCAATTAGATAAAAGAATTAAAAAGAATGGATAGAAGTCAAGAGTATCTCTCCAATATGTTCAAAAGGTTGTGTGATGAAAAGGGGATATCTAGGCAACTTACTATTCCAAGGATTCCGCAGCAAAATGGGGTTGCTGAGAGGAGGATAGAACCTTTCTATACATGGTGAGATCCATGATGGCGTAGGGAAATCTACCCATCTCTTATTGGAGAGATGCTTTGCTGGCTGCAGCTTATATCCTCAATAGGGTTCCAACCAAATCGGTTCCTTCTGCACCATATGAGTTGTGGACTAGAAGGAAGCTGATTTGAGTTACATGCGCGCATGGGGATGTGCAGCATATGTTCACTTTACCTTTACTAATATGGGAAGCTTAGACCTAGAGGAAGAAAGTGTATCTTTGTAAGATATTCTAAACTCTCGAATGTATATGTCTTTATTGGGCTAGATGAGAGTGAGAGGAGAACGGAACTTGAGTCTAGGGATGCAACATTCTTAGAAAATGATTTTCCATCTCTTGCAAGAGTTAGCAAAGAATCATCGGGATTCTTTGAAATACAAGATAATAATCTTGTCACTCTAGGGATTCAGATTTTCGATAATGAACCTAGGGTTCATCGAGAAGATCCTAGTGGGAGTGAGAGTGCAGATGTAATAGCTATCTCAGAGGGTGAGTAATCTAGCATGCACTTGTGCTGTAGTGAGAGCGGGCTAGTTCCTCGTCAACGTTTCGACATAGAGGATGAAGCTTACATGGTAGCTCCTGAAGAGACTAACTGTGAGATGACTCCAATCGATGAGCATGAATCAAAGAGCGTGCAAGAAGCTCTTGCGGGAACAAGCTCAAAGGAATGGTTGAAAGCGATAGAGGAAGAGTTGAGATCGATGATAGTTAACTATGTCTGGGACTTGGTTGACTTACCACCAAGCTGAAAGGCAATTGGGAACAAGTAGGTTCTCAAGATCAAAAGAAATGCGGATGGATCCATTGAGAGATTCAAGGCTCGTTTAGTGGTTAAGGGCTACACCCAAAGAGAGGGCGTTGATTATGAGGAAACTTTTTCCCTGTGGTTAAGTTTGTCTCCATCCGCCTCATATTAGCCATTGTTGCTCAGATGGACTTGGAGCTTTACCAGATGGATGTAAAGATTGTTTTTCTCAATGGAGAACTTGAGGAAGAGATCTATATGGAAAAACCTCAAGGCTTTGAAGCTAAAGGACTAGAGCATAAAGTGTGCAAGCTCAAGAAGTCCATATATGGTTTAAGCAATCATCTAAACAGTGGAATGTGTGCTTCCACCAATCTATAATGAAAATTGGTTTTTCCATGCTTGAGGAAGACCATTGTGTTTACACCAAGAGATATGATGGTAATTATGTCATTTTGACACTGTACGTAAATGACATACTCATGGCTAGCAATAGCAAGGAGCTATTGGAAACCATTAAAAAATGGTTGTCCTCCGTATTTGATATGAAGGACATGGGTGAAGCAAGCTATATGCTTGATGTTAAGATTGTCAGAAATAGGCAAAAGAGACTACTGTGGTATACTAATGCTTATTTAATTTATTTTTTTGAGTGGTGCTACCATTCTGGCCTTTAGGGAATGTTTCTAGTTTGGGGCTCACGAGTGTAGGTATATCACCAGTCGCACAACCCATTTGCCAGTATGACTTGTGAATGTTGGTGTCTGGGACACAAGTGGTATATATATTTGGGATACATAGTAGGGAGATCAAAATATGTATATCATAAAGAGATTGAATGTGTATATTTGGGATATACATTTGTGTCTAGGACACACTGTGACAGAGAGATTAACACTTGCCTTTGTGCAAGTAGGAGATGTTGGCATTTATTAATAATAATATGCCCAAGGGAAAAATTGAAAACTCACTTTTGGCGGTTAGAAAATATAGGGTTATATATTTTGGTAACCACCGCATCACTTTAGTAACAATTGAATTACACATACGTGAGTTTTCTAAAAGATGGCTCTCTCTCTCTCTCTCTCTCTCTCTCTCTCTCTCTCTCTCTCTCTCTCTCTCTCTCTCTCTCTCTCTCTCTCTCTCTCTCTCTCTCCAAGAAACGTAGGAAGGCTTTGGAAGTTCTTTCTCTCCAGTGTTTTGGATCTCGATCTTATACCATTTATCCACATGGCATTTGGGTTGTAGATTTTATTCCCTTTCCACGTGATTATGGAAACTAACTGGTGATGATTTCGTGGAGGAACGAGGACGTGGAATCAAATTTACTTCCACTGCGATCTTTCTATATTGGGAAAAGTAAATCCAAGTAAGGATCTTTCTCCCATCTATTTATAGAATAGATATAGATTAACTGACAGTTTACTCTATTTGAATTTTAAAATTATGTTTTTGGTATCGTGGGTTTGATTTTACCACAACTAAAATTTCAGTATTGGATCATTTGATAGTGGTGATAACCGATAAGGAAAGAACAAGTCAACTTAAACCAGTCCGGTTTGAGCCCAATCCGACTAGATCCGAATCAAACCAGTTCGGTTTGAGCCCAGTCCGACCAGATCAGAATCAAACCAGTTCGGTTTGAGCTTAGTCCAACTAGAATGGATCCGAAGCCACCCAAAAAAAAAACAACCACAAAAATACAACAACAAAAAAACAAAAAAAAACCGCATAAAATACTCACCACAAAATATTTTTTTTGTTCCCCTCCCACCCACCCCTTTTTTGAGTAGGACACAATGACTATGAATCAGATGACAACTAAACTAGGGTTTGAGTCTCACTCGAACTCGTATGTGGAAAATCTATAAAAGGTAAAGGAGCACAAGAGAAAGGTACGCTGAATAGAATTATCACTATTCGTATTATTATTGTTCATTACTTTCTTGCCTTCCTTAGTCGGATTTCTAACTAGATCGTCGGAGTTGAAAACTCAACCTCCACGGTCGAGCTCATCTGTGCAGGTTTAACCGGCTGAAGGGACGAACAGGATTGTGCAGCAACAATTGGCGCCGTCTGTGGGAACTTGATCAAAAGGCTATTATGAAGGCGAGATCGGGTTTGGTAATCGAAGAGTTGTCCGGTGGAGAAAAGGAGGTCGACCAGGGTGGGATGGAAAAAATTCCCGAACTCCAGATTCAGCAAGATCCTCCAATTCTCCCAGACACACTAGCAAATCCATATGCGACAACACATCAAATTGTCGAAGTTCAAAAGGAACAAGTTGAGATGAGAAAAGCAATCTCATCCTTAGGCGAGTTGATCAGGTTGGCTATGCAGCATGTAATTGCTCCCGGCGATTCTCGGAAAAAACAAAGAAGTCCGAGGGGGAGCAGGCGTGACCGACCACCAGTGATCGACCAGATCCCTCAACAATCTCAAAAAGAGCTGGTGAAATCTCGAGCATCGAGGGAGGATAATCCTCCAGTCAACAACGATGAAGATCGAGGAAGCAGTACAGATCCAGCAAAGGCCTCAAAGGACAAAAAAGATCATAATGGTTCAAAGAAGCGTGATGACGAGATGAATAAGAAAATTGCCGACATTGACGAAACAGTCAAAAAGGCGTTAAAACTCGGAAAGAAGAGCTATACGCCGTCTTAAAGGAGGACCCTTTCATCAAAAGCGTCTCGGAGGCGGAGATGCCAAAAGGCTTCAAATGTCCGACCTTCAAGGCATACGATGGATCGAAGTGTCCTAAGCACCACATCACCCATTATAAGTCTGTCATGTCTACTCAAAGACATAATGAAGCAGCCATGTGCCGTAGTTTCCCAGCATCATTGACCGGAGCTGCTTTAGATTGGTACCAAGCTCTGCCTCGGGGCACAATAAAAAGTTTCGAACATCTAGGTCGGACTTTCTTATTGCGTTTCCAAAGCGGAGTAGAAACCAAAAAGAGAAAGATACCTGTTTGCCGTAAAACAGGGGCGAACGGAGTCCATTAGAGATTTCCTTGAGAGATTCAATAAACGACCATGCGGTTGAGAATCTGGATGAAAAGATAGCCTTTCACGCCTTGTACCAAGGGCTCAGCCATGAAGGCTTACTTGAAAGACTTTTGAATGACATGCCAGAAACATATAACGATCTCCATGAGCGATGTCAAAAGCAAGCTGAGATATCAGAAACAATTGAATCTCGAAAGAAGGAGCATCCGAACATGGAGGCACGAACATATAAAGAAAAGTACCAACCTGTCAGAAGATCGACCATAAACCCGACCGGGGATGGTCGACTGAACAGAAAGGTTACCGACCATGAGGAGATCGAAATCCTGATGCAGATTAAAGATCGAGGAATCCTCCAACAACCCGAAAAGTTACATTCTCGACCGGAAATCGGGACAAAAGCAAATATTGTGACTTCCACAAAGATCATGGACACTGGACAGATGACTGTCGACAACTAAAAGAAGAAATTGACAGAATCATCAATCAAGGACGACTCGTAAAATACCTCAAACCTACCCGGCTGATCAAAAGCAAACGAAGGGGGTAGGAAGAGGCATAGATCTCCGAGCAGAAGGACGCCAAAACAAGTCCCGACCACGAGAAGAGGAGATAATCAAAACGACCACCAATATTTCTGTATTTGGTGGTCCAACTGAGAGTCTAGTAGGCAAGCCAAAAGAAAAGCACGATATGTGGGGAATGCCGAGCTTGAAAACCGGTGAGAAGATCACTTGAGAACCAATCACCTTCTCAACTAAAGATAAGCGGGGGTAATACTCCCCACGACGATGCCCTTGTCATCAAAGTCACTCGCGAGCAGATCCATGAGTCCTAGTAGATACGGTCGTCGATATTTTGTCATTAGAAGCTTTCCAAAAATTACAGCTAGATGAGAAAATGCTGATCCCTTGTGGGGCGCCTTGTCGGTTTCACAAGAACCTCAACCCGAGCAGAGGGCACTATCAGATTGGATCTTCGTATTGGTGAACACCCCGAGAGACGGGTCGTCCAAACAAATTTTATGGTCGTCCGAGATCCGTCGACCTATAATATGATCTTAGGACGACCAACCCTTTGTGCCCTGGAGGCGGTAGTATCATCCTTACACATGAAGATGAAATTCCCAACAAAAAGGGAATAGGAGAATGTTCCGCCACCAAAAGGGGAGCGACGAGCTACGCCAATTACATGAGAAAGAGGGTAAAAACAAGCTCTACCATGGCGGTTGAAGTCGAGAGTGATCGTGATGAAGAAAACATGCAAAGAGCTGAACCGGTGAAAAATTGGAAAAGATTATGCTGAATTCAAGGGAAGATCAAGGAACTATGATTGGAGCGAACAAGAAGAAGAATTTAAAAATAGTCTAACCAGCTTTCTCAGAAAAATACTGATGTCTTTGCATGGTCCGCCGAAGATATGCCCGGAATCGGCAAACGGTGGCCGAGCACGGGTTGAATATTGACCCGCATGCAATTCCAATAATACAAAAAGAGAAATTTTTCTTTGGAAAAGCATGAGGCAATCCGAGCAGAGGCTCGAAGTTGAAGCGATCCGGATTCATTAAACCCATCGACCACCCAACTTGGTTGGCCAATGTGGTGATGGTAAAAAGAACAACGGAAAATGGAGAATGTGCCTGGACTATACCGACCTCAATAAAGCTGTCCAAAGGATTGTTATCCTCTACCAAGGATAGACTTGCTCATCGATGCAACCGCCGGCACGAGATGCTCGGTTTCATGGACGCTTATTCAGGATACAACCAAATCTTGATGAATCCAGACGACCGAAACACACAGCATTCATGCGACGGGATAGTTATTATTATAAAGTAATGCCCTTTGGTCTAAAAATCTTTGGGGCAACCTACCGCGACGGTCAACAAAATTTTCGAGCGGATAGGCGGAATATGGAGGTATACTTGATGACATCGATAAAGAGCACATCTCAAATCAACCATCGAAGGACCTAGCGAAGTCTTTGAGGTACTCCGAGCATACAAAATGAAGCTCAACCCGGAGAAATGCGCTTTTGGAGTATCTTCAGGAAAATTTCTGGGGTTCATGGTATCCCGAAGAGGAATAGAAGCTAATCCGGAGAAGATAAAAGCCATACAAGAGATGAAACCGCCAAAAAGCATCAAGGAAATACAAAGTCTCACTGGTCGGGTGCCCTTGAACAGTTCATAGCCCGGTCGGAGAGAGTGTTCACCTTTCTTCAAGCCTTGAAAAACTTATCCAAAAAGGGAGTACAATGGAGCGAGGAGTGTCAACAAGCTTTCGAACACCTAAAAGAAAAGCTAACTACTCCACCTCTGCTCTCGTACGACCAACCACGAAAAGACTGATCGTCTACTTGGCAACTTCACCCTGGCTATTAGTGCGGTATTAGTGCAAGAAGAAGGAAACAGCAAAACCGGTTTACTATGTGAGCCATGTGCTCATTGATGCTGAAACAAGATATCCGGTGGACAAGCAAGCTCTGGCCTTGGTCATGCAGCCGAAAACCGAGACCATATTTTCAGTCACATCCTATTGCGATCTGACAATTTTCCCTTGAAGAAAATACTGCACCGACCAGACTTGCAAGTTGGTATCTCATGAGCTTAGTGAGCATCAAATAGGATTCCACCAAGGCCAGCTATTAAAGCTCGGTCCTAGCTGATTTCATCCTTGAAACTTGAGCGAGCATGAAAAAGAAGAGGCCACTCAAACATCAAGAGTGGATACTTCATGGATGGTTCCAACGCACAGTGGAATTCTCCTAATCAGCCTAAAGATTCCACATCCAGTTCCTCTTTCAGTTCAAAGCCTCAAATTACTTAGCTCTAGTCTTCCATACAAACCCTCACATTAAAATATTGAAGTTGAAGCGATTCACAACTAATTGTGAATCAGTGAACTATTGAAGCAAAAAAAAAGGATGGCTAAATATCTGACCATGGTCAACCAATACGACAGTTCTTCAAAAACATCCAAATCAAAAGTCCCTAACAAAAAATATCTTTCTGATGAAATACTTGTTATTGGAAGAGCTACAATTTCCGAGATAATGACCGACCGATCACTTCAATCCGACACGGTGGATGACCCCAATAATCAATTACTTGAGGTGATCTACTACCAAGATCCAAAGAACTCAACTATACACTTATACCTCTGAAATGACAAGTTTCAAAATCTCTCACCCACCATTTTCATTTCTCCCCTCATCCTAAAAATTCATGAAGAAATTGCAGTCATATGGAGCTAGAGCCAGATAAGGTAATAAGAAGATATTATTGGCCCACACTACAACAAGATTCGAAGGCTCACGTCCGCAAATTGACAAGTGCACACCAACATACCTCATGCTCCCAATGCCTCTAACATCAACTCTCTCTCGATTCCATTCGCTAGATGGGGGATGGACTTGGTGGAAACTACCAAAGCCACGGCGTACTTGGTGTGCGTCTTACTTTACTAAATGGTGGAAGTGAAGCATTGCATCCATAAATACCGATCAGATGAAAAAATTCCACGCATAATATCATGTATCGGTATGGTATCCCAAAATCATAGTCACCGACGGTATTAAATCTGAATTGACGATTACAAACAAGGCATAGACACCTTGGTCTTGCATATCAGAGATGGTCAAGTGGAGTGACTAATAGATCAATGTTGGAAGGATTAAAGAAAAGATTGGACCAGTCTAAAGGCAGAGTGAGGAGCTACAAAGTTCTGGTCTTACGAACTCACGACCACGGTGAATCTCCATTCCGACTAGCTTATGGAGTCGCTCTTCCTAGGGTTGGTCGGATCTATTAAGAAGAAGAATTCAATGAAGAAGCTAACATCGAAGGATGAGGCCAACATAGACTTCATTGAGAAATCGAGATAAACACAATATCGATTGGAGGAATACCATAGATTGCAAACATTACAATGAAGTCAAAATGCACATATCTTTGAGATCCTCCTCCAAATCATCCCTCGATCTACAAATCAAAAACTTCCCTAACAAAGGACCTACATGTGTAAACAAGTTGCCCCACATACAGTTCGATAGACCAACTCATACTAGGACCGTTCAAACAACTGAGGAAATACTATCAATAGTATAAAAGCCTAAAAATTTTATTTTCTTTCATTTCTCTATTTTTAGATATTCACTCTAATTGGTGATTCATTTTGTTTGATAAATTTTGATCTACATATCTTCAGCTAAGACGTATTCCATAACGAATTCATCAACCACTACTAAGGTCGGAAAAACTAAAACCCTAAGTCACTTAGGCACCAAAAGCCCTAAGTCACTTAGGCACCAAAAGCCCTAAGTCACTTAGGCACCAAAGCCCTAAGTCACTTGGCACCAAAAGCCCTAAGTCCTTAGGCACCAAAAGCCCTAAGTCACTTAGGCACCAAAGCCTAGTCACTTGGCACTACCCGACCTACTAAGGTCGGAAAAACCAAAAGCCCTAAGTCACTTAGGCACCAAAAGCCCTAAATCACATAGGCACCCAAAGCCCTAAGTCACTTAGGCACCCAAAGCCCTAAGTCACTTAGGCACCCAAAGCCCTAAGTCACTTAGGCACCAAAAGCCCTAAGCCACTTAGGCATCAAAAGCCCTAAGTCTCTTAGGCCACCCCTCTTGGCGACCAAAAGCCCTAAGTCCCTTAGGCACCCAAAGCCCTAAGTCACTTAGGCACCAAAACCCTAAGCCACTTAGGCATCAAAAGCCCTAAGTCTCTTAGGCCACCGACCTACTTAGGTCGGAAAACCAACAGCCTTAAGTCACTTAGGCATCAAAAGCCCTAAGTCACTTAGGCACAAGAAGCAACTTAGACATACAAAGACTTAGACTTTGGTGTTCGGAAGAAAGGGGTAACAATTGACAAAAAAAATCTGTTATAGATTAAATGTCTTTCTATTCCAAATAAATAAAGATTACATTAAGCCTCAAAAAGAGGGCAATATAACAACAAAAAGACATTTAAAAAGTCATCCGAACTAAGTCTTCTTCTCGATTTCTTGGAAGAGGTCGAGCATCCGACCTTGGGCATTGGAGCCCAGTTCGAATCCAAAAATCGGTTACTTCAACATTTGAGGGCTTTGGAAATGAGGCTGGTGGCACACCACTGGGACGAGGAACTTTCAGATCGTCATAGATGCGGATCAATGAAAGCTTTGAAAGCCTCTAAATTCAAATCCCTAAAGCTGCTATGATCCCCTGGTAGACTTGGCGACGAGCATAAATGTAACCGGGGCAGCAACCTTTGCCATAAACTTCGCATCCTGTGAGTCTTGATCCACCTCTTAATGACTTCATGGCGAGCTCGTCGGAAAGATCTTCGAAGACACAGGAGCTTTTTCTTCAATCATCTTGGTCAACCGAGCAACCTCACTATCCGAACTCTCCAACTTTGCTTGCAGACTCGATCTCTGCATCCTTTCCGACCGGGAGCCTTCAGCCTCCTCCAAGCTAGTTTGCAGAGTAGATTTTTCAAGTACTAATGCATCATTAGTACCTTTCACAGCTGCAAGCTCGCTTAGCAGCTCGGCTTCCCGAGCAATCAAAGAGTCGTTACTCGACTTCAAAGCTGACAACTCCTCTTTTAACTTCTCAGTCGTTGCTCGGACTCTTGAAGAGAAAATAATCCGCCGAGCGAGCCAATACTTTGACCCAAGGATTGGATCAAAGCACAAGCCATCCTGTACACCAGGAAAAAAGGGTAAGATTACATATACAGTAAAGAGAACAACAAATAAAACAAGAAGAAGGTACACATACCTCACAGTAATATTGTGTGCCTGAAGACGACCAAATGTATGGAGGTATTCAAGGTCGGATGGCAGAATAGCCCCAGTCAACCATTCGTTGGCAACATGGGACATGGACCGAGGATCGCCTCTAAAAACGGATGAGTTACCATCCAACGACCAATCTGGTCAAAGAATGTTAGTAGACCCCGAGGTCTTCACTTCATCGGGATTACCTTGACCTGAAATATCTTCACCCAAGGAAGGATGAGACTCAGGATCCGAGCTACTCTTGCTAGCCATCCTCTTGGTCGGTCGAGGAGGAAGATCGGATGAGTTGCCTTTCCGAACACGGGAAGATGATTTGTCCTTCATTACACCCTTATCTTTCGAAGGGGAAGACCGATCAGTAGTTGGGGCCTTATCTGGTTTAGTAGGATGCTTGGCCTCCACTTCCAACATACTAGCTGCAGCATCCTCAAAATCTTCCTCACCGAGCATCACTGCATCATTTTTTCCGAATAAGATGACTTTGGAAATAATAAGATGAAACAAAGCGGATGAAAAGGAGAAAAGACTCGTCTTACCGGTCAAAAACCCCCAATAACGGAGGATGTTCGGATATTCCGGACAATACCCATTAACACAAAATAAATTCCGATCTGCGGTTGGGATCTTCCGAATACGATCCCGGGCTTCCCGCTCGGAACAAGTAAGAGGAGGAATGGCATTTGAATCCTCCTTAGGTGCTTTTGGCCACAAGGTAGGGAAACCAGGAGAAGAGGGAGGACGAACAAAAAGTATCTAGACCTCCAACCCTTAGTGTTGGTAGGGAGAGTACCCTTCCCCACAAAATTCCCTTCCCAACCGAATAAGAAGGAGTACGTTTGGAAAGATAGAACCAACGATCTTGTTCTTGTTTTTACACATAAAGAACTGAAGAAACAAATTCAAGGTCGGCACTACACCGACCTCATCCTGTTGGCGAGAATCCCCAAAAACAGATGATATTACGCCAACTGTTGGGTGCTAACATTCCCGGACACATCCCAAAGCGATTAAGGAAATCAGCAAAAACAAGGTGCACGGAAGCCTAAAGCCACTAACAAAGGCATCTTCGTATACAGCAAACTCACCGGGAGGAGGTCGGTGAGCCCGATCATAACAAGATGGAACGCTCAATCGAAGCTATCGGGAATAGCATACCGAGCCCGAATCTCCTTCCAGATCAGCTTCGAGCTCGGACGGATAGAATTTGGGACCCGAAGTACTAGGGTCGAAATCTATGTGTTCGGAAGTTTTAGGACGACTTCTCTCAAGAGCTAAGGCTGAGGGGAAAAGGCTAAACAACCAACGTTTCCTATTCGTACTAAACCGACTACGAATACTCAATGAAGCTAACTCAGCATCACTAAGTAGGTTTGGACGAGTACCTGGAGACAAGGTCGGGTTAACAGCAGTGTCACTATCGGTGTCCTTGTACCCGAAAGAGGAAGCCCCACCGTCTCCGGGCGAGCGGTGGAACTCCCCGAAGAGGGTTGGCTAAAGGAGGCCCGGAAGGCTTAGAAGCTTTCCTCTTCACACCCATTACTAAACAGAGGCGAAACAAGCAGAAAAGAACAGAAAAAGAAAATACAAAAGAAAACTCAGAGATTGAATACAAACGCAATGATAAAGGTCATCAAAAGATTCAGAAGAGGCAGGTAAACTTACTCATGAAGGAAAAGCAGAACGAGCACCAGGATAAAGCTTAAAAGGAATCTTCAAAAGCACTGCAACTCCTTTCGTTTTCACAGAGAACGGAAATGAAACAGCAGAAGCAAATGAAAGAGGAAGAAGAAAAGTTTATGTACCCCCAAATATTCCAATCTAAGGGGTAAAGTAAGGGGGCTGTAGAACTTCCAAGAAGATTTTGATCCTGCGATTGTAATAACACCCACCTTCTGATGAATCTCCAAACGATGGCAACCGTACATCTTCCTTAAAGATTCTAATCTAAAAGTAAGGATTGAAAATCAAAAGAGAAGACAAACGGTTGCAATTCCAGTTTTTTTTTTAAAAAAAAAAAAAAATTATTAAAGCATCCTCATCCAAAGTCATAAATGCAAGGCCACGTGTCCAAAAAGTCTTCCTTAAAGAACGTGCATTGTCATTCTCAGCTGTAATGGCGCAGTACTCTGACAGCTGACGTCAGTCATCAAGACTTCCACATCTCAGGATTGCAACAAGTAACGGTGGTCGAAACCAGTGACATATCCGATCACTAAATCTCTAAAGTCCGAACAGGAGAAAGCTCGGATTCGGGTTGGGGGCTTTGATAAGGAAAGAACCAAGCACTCAGACCGGTTTGAGCCCAATCCGACCAGATCCGATTCAAACCCGGTTCGGTCCACCGACAGATCGGAATCAAACCGTTCGGTTTGAGCTAGTCCAACTAGAATGGATCCTATCGGACCGACCAAATCATGGTCGGTCGAATAAGTACAAAAGCTGAATAACAAGGTGAATCCGAATAAGATTCTAGCCAAAGTTATAGTGTTCAGTTACGACTCAACTACTCGTATTTGAGTAGGACACAATGACTATGAATCAGATGACAACTAAACTAGGGTTTGAGTCTCACTCGAACTCGTACGTGGAAAATCTATAAAAGGTAAAGGAGCACAAGAGAAAGGTACGCTGAATAGAATTATCACTATTCGTATTATTATTGTTCATTACTTTCTTGCCTTCCTTAGTCGGATTTCTAACTAGATGGCCGAAAAAAAAACAAAACCCCCCCCCCCCAACCACACCCACCCATCTTGAAAAACGGAAGGAGGGGAAAGGAAGAAGAAGCAGCAACACCACCCTTCCTTTTTTTATTGATTGAAAGAAGAAAAACAACAACCTTCTTTGTTGGTGTTTTTCCCCCCTCCTGTGTTTGTTTCCCCCCCCCCCAGTTCAATCATTCCAAATCAAATTGACAAGCATATTTAGGTGGCTTTTTATGCAGTGTCAGACTGCTATGTTATTGGATGCATGAAAGGAGTTAAGATGATCATTGAACATCAGTGGGTAGTTTGAGTAAAGGTAGTCTTTCAACAATTAATATACTACCAAATATAAGGCCACCATAGCTGAGTATGCACCAACTTCAGAAGGTTTCATCATAAAATATGATCCCCATCTAATGTTTAGTGACACATAAGAATAATTCAGTGGTTGCAACTGAGTTATAGCATAGGGACTGTTGCATGGTCTGGAGAGATGCTCTATGGCTACCAATATGCTCTCTTTATGCACCTTTAGTACTTAAATAGAGAGCAACTGGATAAAGGATGGTAAACAATTGATGATGCAAGTTCACATAGTAGAGGAGAATCAAATGGGGTACACAAATATCCTGTTGAGTTGATCACGGTAAGTATTGGCTTCAGTTTTTTTTTTTTTTTTTTTTTTTTTTTTTTTTTTTGGCTACATTATGCTTGAGCCACACTGATCTTCCCATAGTTTTGGAGGAATGCTATTGAGAATCATATAGATAAATTAAACTTGGAAGAGATGTGTTTCTTCAATTTGTCAATTGAGGCCACCATTTAAAAGAAAAGAAATTTTCAGCAGCCTGGGTGGCATACTGATGCAAGCAAGAGAGTACCTCACTCGCAAATTCTGTAAATTGCACTTGAAGGCTGATCCCTAATTCAGTATCTAGACATCAGGTTAAGGATTCCTTTTGGGACACTTTAAGGTCTGTTGAAGACCTTTGACCAAGACCTGATACAGATCCTGTGCTGATCTGGACTTATAGAACTTCTCCCATCCCTGCCCCCGTTGGTGTCTTTAAGTTTACTTCTTTGACCATGTTAACCTAAATCCAATTGTTAAATCCTTGCAGTCTACTGGGGACTCGTTTCCTAACAATCTTTACGTGAATTTGAAATCCATCCGAAATGGTTGACCTTTTTATGTTTGGGGTTTTATGGAAATCTGGTTGCAAGGATGTGCATTCTGAACCTTGCATCCATCCTACTTAACCATGAAATCATCTTCCTCATCTGTCCAACACAGGATTTTTCTTTTTTTCCTCAATCTGAATCTTTCTTGGGGTCCATTTCTTTTCCTAACTTTCTGCATTCAGTCTGATCCCTTATCGGGTGACTTGTACTTGTAGAACCCTTTGATTTGCATTGAACTACAATATGCGGGTGGCTATAAATGTTATTTTTCATATATGCTCGACTGCATGCTTACTTGTGATGATAAGGATTTATGTATTGCAGGTCTACTTGCACGGCACTGCTGGTACACATGGGGTGAAGGGAAGGCTCAAGCTGGAAGTTGATCATGATATTGCACTGGTGAACAAGTCTCGAGATGCATTGAAGGATGAATATCATGTGCCTGTTTCATGGTGGATTGAGAAGAACAAAGGAATGTTTCAAGTTGCTGATGGTTCTTGGAAGTTAATGGATCATCAGGGAGAAAAGCGTAGATTTCATGCTGAGGAGCAAAAGCAGAAAACTCAGTCACCAGACATTACAGAAATGCAACATTATAGATTCTTTGACTACCCAACTAAGCCCACCGGTTCACCAGAGTCATTCTATTCATCATTGTATACTCATACATGCGAGCTAAGCCTCCAATCAGATGGAGAGAGTAATCAATCTTTTAAGAGTAGCATCACATCCTTCTTCCAACATTTTTGGGAGCCTACTCCAGTAGAATCCGGATCTTCTCCCCGTCGGGGGAGAGTGCTCCCCCATGGTTTCCTGACCACAAACATCAGTGGGTCCCATTAGTGAAAAAAAAACTTTTTTTATTTTTTTTAAAAAGTATTTTTCACCGTAGGCCCCACTGATGTTTGTGTTCAGGAAGTGTGGGGAGAGCACTTTGTGCTCCCCGTACGGGTCGCTCATCCGGACTCACTCCAGTAGAGCTCCAGAAGCAGTATCCACACCAAAGTACAGACCCAGTGCCACCCGGAAGAAACTACCCCCATGATCTGGACTCTTCACAAGGTGTAGGTCCCACACCTCTGACATGGGACCCATTCTCTGAGTTAGGGGGTCTACATTTTTTGTCTGTTTCAGATCAAAGAATAGCTTGGTTCTCCCAATTGGAAGAGGATCTCAAGTATACAAATCGGCAGATAATGGTAAATTTGGTAAAATGTAGTGATTTTTTCAGATTGTAAGTATTGAATCTAGTAACACTGAGTTGGGCAGATTGCATTAACATTTTCTTTTTTCTGGTAATAAGAATATATATTAATGTATCTGTATAAATATAATGATTTTCTATTTTTTTTGGGGGAAAAAATTACTTTTTTGCGACAGTAGAAAAAATTCGTAGTGAAAAGTAGTCACATGGGACCCACTTAGCACGACTAATGCTACAAAAGTAGATGGCCATAGTATCAAACTATTTGCCACGGGGACTAAAAACTGTAGCGTATAATTAATTATTTGTTAACTCAATATTTACAATGGTGACTAATTACCGTGGAAAAAGAAAATAGAACTCACAGTCGTCCTTCTCTGTCACAAAAATTTATAACATCTTTCTAAGCGACTGAATGTTACCATCGGGTCAAAGGCCTTTACCGTGGCAAAAGCCCTTACTTGTTGTAGTGATTCTATCACTTGGTATTGAACACACCGAATTTTCTTTGCCTATATAACCTTAGATGTTTATATTTCTAGGCTAGAGATGAGTAAACATAATTGAGATACTAGCTACCTAATACCCACATCCAGCATGCTTCTTTCGCTCACCTTCACAATTACAAAATTGCTCATAAAGCAATAGGGAACAATAAAAATACAAAACTAACCATTTTGTAAAACAGATATACATCGATTTGCCCCAAGCTTGATTTCAGATAATGTATGCTATTTGTTTGCCTCCTTCGTGCTACGGTGGAGTGGAAGAAAGCTGCTTTGTGATCCCCTGCCTCTAGCCATTTGATCCTAGATCTCTACTGCCAATACTTTCCTCCACTGCTAACAAATCTGCTATATGTTTGACTAACTCAGCCTCTTGATTGTGAATGGTGCTGAAGGAGGTTGTTGTTGGACTCTTTCCAGTTGATGTTGGAGCCTAGAAATCTCTTTTGGACCTACTTGAAATGTTCTCTTACTCCAATTCCTCAATGTGTTTGTGCAGTTTTTGATATTCTGCTGTAGTTTGTACAAGTCAGATCCCTGACTCTAAACTACCCACCTTTGATTAATCTTTCACCCAGTTCTAGATGGTCTTCCCACTTTATCTCATAATGGAATCTAGTAGTTCTTCTCTTGGATGCTTCTAGCGTAACCTCCACAGGTGTATATCTGATCCTAACATTACATGCCTATGGGAATGGATGCCGTTGAACTGTTGGTGGGGATTTGTGTTGCAAAAGACCCTATCAATGCTCTCTTTTATCAATGCCAGATCCCTTCTTTAGCTTGACCAAGAGAATTTGGGACCTATGAAAGAAACTTCATGGAGACACAGCTAGTGATAGCATCTTTACTTCTATTCGTTTGAGCAATAGGCTTTTTTGGTCTTTCTCCAATTTTCTCCACCCTATGCAGCGAGCCAGGCCTGCTAGCACTTAGGATTAGCAATAAACAAGCACGGAGTTAAGAGTAAGCCATGCTAATCCAATGAGGATCAAAACTTGTGAGAAAATATTGTTAGAAGAAAGAAACCAATCAAGCATAAGTAAAAGGAAATTGGGGAAAAAAACGTGGACAAACTATTAGCAAAACAATAAACAAACTACAAAGTAGGCTATTTTATTAATAAAAGTGGAAAGTGGGAGAAGTTGCATTGAGAACAACACAAATGAAGAAGATGAAACTTGTAGGTATTGAAAATACTAAAACTAGGCTGTAACAAATGGTGAATAATTCAATGTTAATCAGAGTTTGACGATCATTTTTTACTTCAATAAATTAAATATCTATTATCATGCCCCAGTTTCCTAGACCTAGTGGGGCCTATGACACTATAGTCTAACTAGACAAATGCATGTAGTCCATTGTCTTCTTATTAGATTTTTTCTTTTATAATATATGGACGCTTACATTAAGGGGTTTATAAATAAAACATTTTCTTTATTCGTCAAATCAAAAGATTCCTAATAACAGACCAAACATGTTTGTGGCCACGAATCAAGTACCCATTAACTAAACATAAAAACCCCAAAAGCACATGCTAGGTGGCACTCTTGACATTTAAACTTTACTCTACAATACTACATAGGTCATTTATTCTTACTCATGCTATCAACCTCTTCTATCCTTCTCTTTATACTTGTATCTGGAACAAAATGAACTTTAATGAGCATTTGGCTCAACAAGTGAAACTATCCCTAAAACATATACACAATGGCAAGAACTGTGTCGCATAAATATTAAGTTATAATAGGAGTTCAGTCATGGAAAGAATACATGCACACAACACAGCCGATGGTACTTCCAAGCACTATAGCTTATATTCTTTTCCTTTTTCCTATTCATTGGTCCTTTAATATAAACCTTTCATTTAACATAGTATCTTATAGGGAGTGTACCATGAAAAATACAACCGTCCGCCCTTTCTTTTCCTCTCTTATATATGATTACTTGCATGAATTCTTTAGTCTTGATTCATGCCTGAACGGATCCCTCGCGTAAAACACTCCCTTTGTGTACAGGAACATATCATCATCGTACTAAGAAGGGTTGAGACATTTGAATTCATCTTTCTTCCATTAATCTTTCTTTCTATGTTGATCATTCTTTCTACATGAATCGTTCTTCTGTCTTGGTGCATGCTAGAATGGATCCTGTTACATAACCATTCTCTTCCTATACTGGAACTAATCACCATCGTACTAAAGAGGGTTGAGACCTTCTCCATCATACACTCTCCTCTTTTTATTACCAACAACCCTTAAAAGTTTTCTCATCTCCACTCAAGCCGGAATGTATCTCGTCACAAGATCTAGTATGCCCTCTCAATGTATTAGAACATATCACCGTCATACAAAGGAGGGTTGAGACCTCATAACCTTTGGAGTTGGTTTTCCTTATTCACCATATACCTAATTTTAGTCCAAGGTGGTGATATAATCATCTAATCCATTTCCCCTTTCTTTAGTCCTATGAACATATTACATGAGATATTCATTACAGTTCCTCTACATTGTCTTATAAGATTATCAATCATTCATTTATCACACATTCATTATATCATATGGTAGTGATGAGTGTAGAAATGTTGAGTGTATTATCTATGATTGTAGCACCCATTATACATTTCCACCGAAGTGGACCATCCTACATCTACAGCATTCCGCACTCCATCATCACTGAGTATGTATGCTTGTTCAAAATATGTCATCTTTATTTCATAGGCATAAATATATCATAAATATGTCATTTCTATTCCATACACATGAATATACCCTTTTCATTCCATAAGCATATGATCATACTATGCTCTTTAGCATGGTTGTAACATTACCATTTCATATACATAGCCATTACATTTCCATTTTATAAATATGACTATGTAATATTCATGCCATGATGTCATCATGCCATATCATCACCATGCCATAATATCATCAAGTTCATTCACGTCTCATAATCATAACCGTATCATATCACTTCCATTCCTAAACATAAGTATATTCTCTTTCCACCCATAGGCATAAACAAGTCATTTCACTTTCATACACTCATACATGTGTTTTCATTGAAGTAATCATCATAGCATAACATCACACATCATCAAACTTTATTGCTACCCGTTTATACGTATATTAGGGGTAAACGTTAACTTACCTATTATTCCTAAGCGTATTCTTTTCGCTTAGAGGTTGTTCATTATCCGATCAATACCTAGTTCAATGATTGAACAACATCAGTGTAACCTTACACTTAAGGATCATTTCTCCACTCTTTCATTATACCCTCATATCTTAGGGTAGGATTTCTGAATCTTCCTTGATTTGACTTTAATCCTTTCTCCTACTAAGCTTCATTTAAATGCATTTCATCCATCTAATAGAGTCTTTCATTCTATAAGACAGAAGTGTAGGGTCACAACAACTAACTGATCCCAAGTGAATCTTACACTTAGATCCTACACTTATCCACAAGATTCCTTATCTAGCATTAATTCCAATCCAAATTCTAGGGCTTCTATTTGTACAACCTAATTAAGGCTAGATTAGGCTCAGTTTCATAATTCCAATAACCCTTTTTAGTCAATCAATATGAAATGACTTTTTCATCATCTAGTGTAGGTTCTGCATATGTGTATGACATTGTTGAATCGTACACTCAAATCCAACCCTCATCCCAAATTTTGGGTTTCGATCTATATCTGTGGAATCCCTCATAACCCTAACTTGGAAATCCATGTTGTAGGTCCGAAAACCCAGAGTGTGGGAAGAAGGCAACTGCAGGCCATCCGAATTGTAACCATTGGATTTGACTTCGAACCAATGGAAGTAGATGGAGATGATGCTAAGTTGGGAACTTTTTCGGATTACGGAAGAAGAAGTAACTCGAACGTTGACGAACTTGGTAGATGGATCAAGAGTATAGTAATGACACAAGTGGTGTGAAATCCCCCGGATTTCTACCCCTTTAACCCGTGGCTTCAAGACAGAGAAAACTGGACCTCGAGTGGACAACAAATGTGGGCCTTTCAAGTGGAGCCCGAAGGGTTGGAAATGGAACCAATGTTGGTGGATGACCCTTGTGATTACTCATCAACTCTCCTAGAGTTTAAAAGAAGAAGGAAGATTAATCATAATAGTGTAAAATGGGTGATTTTGAAACGTCCGTAGATTGGCGATGGAGAATCTGATTGACATGAATAAGGTATCAAATTGAAGATTGTCGAAAGACCTTTCCAACAAGCCAAAAATCCCAAAATATAAGTCCATTTGAGGGGTCAACATGGGGCTGGTGAACAGCCGGTCGACCGCCCCAACCCCCACCCATTTTCCAACTTCGGGGCAAAATCGGATTTTTCATGTTTAAAACCATATTTTGAGTTTCTAACCTCTCATACTCGCACTTTAGAAGGCTAGTACGAGGCTGAGGCTAAAGGAGGAGGAGAAACCAATGGAGAGGAAGGTTTTTAACCATTCGGAGGCATGTCGGCACCCGAATCATTGCAGAATCGTTAGAAAAGGTAAGAATCCTCAAACCCTTTTCTTTTAGCTTGGTTTCATGGGTGTTCTTCGCAATAAATGATGGGTTTGGGTAGTTGTTGCATGTTAGGTCTATTAAATGCTTGCAAATAATTTTATTTATGTAAGAATCGTTTGTGCGGATCATTGCAAACGATTTCTCATTTTGATTCTCAGAGATGCTCCCGGGCAACTCACTAGAGCCAAATTTGGGGCTTTTTGATCCAGAACAAATTGGATCAAATTGAAGGTACCCTTAGGACCCTATTACTGCCAATTAGACATTTCCAAAGTTTGGGCAAATTACCAAGTGGATCACTATGAAGACTTTCTTGACAGTCATCCTCTAGATGGCAGTGACTATTATAGCTCAGATTAGTACTGCGTTTTATTCTAGAGTATGAGTATTGTATTTTGGAAAAGGTCAACATCACTACAGTGACTGTTGCATTTGCATTTCATTTCAGTTTGATTGTAATTTGAGTTTAATTCTGCATTTGCATTTCATTTCAGTTTGGTTGTAATTTGAGCTTCATTTGAGTTTTCCTTTCTACATAACGAGCTCTCTTCTCTGTGTTCGGGGAGTTCAGTTTTGAGGAATAAAAGCTTTCCTTTGTGTATCTTCTATTTCTATTATTTTAGTTCTTCTGTGTTATACTAGTTCTTCTATTATTTTGATATAGTTCTAAATGATCTTTAGTTCTAGGTTATTATTTTTCTTTTGATTCGACTTAGAATCGATGGTGAAATGTCGATTTTCGCCGAAACTAGGTTGAGAACGGTGGGTTCGAACCTAGTTGGCAGATTAGGCTTTTGTTGGGTGATTATGGGAACTCTATTAAAACCCAATTGACTTAAAATTTATGTCTATTGATCTTCTTACATGATTAGGTTTATTTTGATTATAATCACCAACTCGTAAGTGTGACTTTGTGGAACTTTAGAGAGTTTATGCTAACTAGAAAGGTGAGGAATATACTTAACCTTATCTTGCATGTTTAATCATGTTAATTAAATTTTATTATTGATATCTTGCCTTGCTTTAGTATTTATTTTCTTGTGTTCATGTGTGGGACTTTGCACGAATGAAAGGTAAGAAAGTATGTTTGCTTCCATTTTCAATATTCTTTGAAAATAATATGAGAATGTATGAGATGGATGAGATTGAACGGAGTGAGTTTTTCTTTTATTTTCAAATCCTAAATTATTGATGTGAAGATATATGGATGATGTTGGATTAAATTACTCTTTTTATTTTATGTTTCAAACTAGGGTTGTGGGTTCGCCCATTACCCTAGTGAACTTACATGAATATGCATCTAGAGCTAAGTACATGAATGCTAAGTGTCTAGAAGTGTTTAGCTCGGTAACCTCATGAGTACTACTACCCTTCCGGCAAGGGTATTGAAGCCGATTAACTCATGATGTTAGTGGATAGGTCTTGAATGTCAAGCAGGCCCACTATCATCATAAAGATATAGGGTTGCATATAATAAATAAAGGCTCCTGGGCGCTCAAGACCGGTGAAATGATCCATGAGAGGACATGGAGAACATCATGTCCATTATATGTGGATGACCATTGGGTTAAGGAATGGGATCCAACAGATGCCTCCCGTTGAGGATTCCATTCATAGGTGGGAAGGTATTGAACCAAAAGGGCACTAGGCATGAGGGGAGATATCCGGACCATATGTAGTATGAGACCGTATGACTTTGCATTGAGCTAGGATTATCCTTGACACGCGCCAAATCTCATACCAAACGGTGATGTGAGAGAGTGGTGACCTATATCCCAACCATGGCTTGACAGGACTTTACCCAACAATCGCGGAGAACCCAATAGACGTCTCTTGTTGAGGGAGAGTGAATGAGACCGCCCAAAGGAGATTGGTGTTCAAACTTAATGCGTGTCTATCATAGAGACCTCATGATAGAGTTAGGAGCATAATATCATAATCATTCATACATCATATCACTATCATTAATTATATTAGAGATACTCAGACTATATGTGTGGTGTGAGATCTTTTGTACGAATGCATGATATGATGTTGAGTTGACCTCACTGAGTTTTGTTGAACTCATTCCTTTTTATATGTCTGTTTCTATTAGAATATTCTGCAAGTTATGAGGACTCCTTCCAAGTGGAGGATTCATCGCAAGCAGACTTTGTTGAAGGAGTGACTGAAGAAGATGTAGATTCCCACGGAGCTTCATGCCCGTGAAAGTACTGTTCTTATGAGGTAGGATTCCATTAGGGAATCAATTTAATTTAAATTCCACTGCAATAAACTATTCTTCCTTCAAACTCTTATGTCCATTTTGATTAACTTTAGATAATGGATGACTGACCTTTTGATAATTCAAATTTGATAACTTTATACTTGAACTTGATTTATTTTTATCCTTTTAATTATGCTATATCATGTGTTGTATGGAATTGTCACTGAACCTAGGTCTTGCGGTGTATCACCCCCACGGGTATTCGAGTATGACCGGATCCAGCTGGGTGGGGTGTGATAGAAGTGGTATCAGAGCCTTTGTTCATACAAGTCCTAACTCCATATGATATAGTAGGGGCATCCCGAGTCATCAATCCGTAAATGACTATACCAAATAGAAGTGAATAATAGGCTCAACATGAAGTTAGAAAATTTTATCATAACAATTGCATAGTGAATCTAACTTGAATAAGATACAATAAGTATATGAAACACAAAATCCACACGGATGCTATTAATTAAACAAAAGCATAAAGCACAATAATGTATATGAAATATTGAAGTGCATAACTGATAAAATACTTAAGTTCTAAAATATTACAACACAATATCAAGTGAAAGAGAGTGGACAAACACGCATAATAAAATTCGAACAAATGTACGAAACATAATGAAACCGAGAGAAGTAAGCATAAATCTCTAGCGCTTGGGTGGAGGTGGAGGCTTATACTGACGAAGGAAAGTTCCCCCATTTTTCTCCCTTAATTTCTCTGTGTTGGTGAGATTCACTCTGAAGTGTCTAAAGATACGGGTCAAGAGACACCCGTACCCAAGGTTGGATACCTCCATATGGATTATGGCATGGTTGGATAATATATGTGAGATCAATGGGATATTCCACCTATAAAGTGAAAATGGTATGTGGAGAGAGCTTACCTTTGGGTTTCGTGGAAAAGTGCCGCCAAACCTTGTGTTCAAGTGTCGCATGTAGCTAGATCTAACTTAGAAATGTAGTAGAAACCACCCAAAAGCAAGAGAAGGAGTGGAGAAGAATGAAAATTTTGAAAAAAAATGTGAAAAGGTGTGATTTTGGGGTGGACAACTTGCCTAAGCGCTCGTGGCTAGCGCAGCATGCGCGCAAGACTCGACCAGCGCGCGTGGCGCGCAAAGCAGCACGCAGCACTACACAGGATGATAGCACAGTGATGGCACAATGAGCAGCGCACGCACGGCAGGGGACTGGGGATGAACAGACCGGTCGACTAGCCATCCAACCGGCTAACCAACCGCTCCTTCCCGGGTCTGATAAGAAAATAATGTTTTTTTGAACCAGGGGATACCCGGTCGGATGGGCGGTCGAACAGTGCTACCGGCCCAACCCCCGAGGCCCCAAAAAGTGTATTTTGGGTCATTTTTGGGCGTCTTAAATGGTTCAATGCTTGTATATGGTTCAAATGCTTGGTTTGCTTGAGTCTAATACAAGAGGTGGGTGTTTTGAGTTTGTGCTTTTGTGAATTGGAAAATAATGAAATCTTATGGTCTTGCTAAGATGGTTAACTTGAGAAGTCGGGTCGTTGGAAACGGGAGTGACATGGGTAACTCTAGTGGCTCTAGTCATGAAGGAGGAAGTGGAGTTCCTCCACCAATTACCTAGACACCCCTCCCTCATTGTGGTGGCTTACCTAACGCACCACCGGTGGTCACGACACAAGATTTGTTCAATGTCATGACCAACATGATGCAACAACAACAAACTCAAATCAAGCACTCATGCAAGGGGTGTTGGCGATCGGAAACAGGCACACACCACACCCTCACGGTGCCGGAACCTCCGCTCAAGGAGGGAATGATGGGAACTTTGGTTTGGAACCTCATAACAAACTCATGGAGCACTTCCTCAAGCTTCATGTCCCACCATTCACCGGAATCACCAAGGATGTTTTTGTTTCCGAACAAATGGTTGATAGAGATGGAGAAAGCCTTTCGTCAATTGAGGTGTGATGAAGAACAGAAGCTCTTATGTGCTGAGCAAAATTTACAACATGAGGCCGATGCGTGGTGGAATGCCACACAACCTATCTTGGTGGCACAACATCCGATAGTTACATGGGAGGTATTCAAGGAAGCTTTTTGTCAAAACTACTTCCTGGTATCGGTGAGAGACTCTAAGGAAGTGGAATTCATGGCACTTCAACAAGGACCTCTGTCGGTCTTAGACTACCAGTAGAAATTTGAGGAGCTCTTCTTCTTATCTCCCATATTCATGAAGGCCGACTTAGAGAAAGCCATGAAGTTCTCGAAAGGCTTGAGACCTACCATTAGGACTTACATGGCTATCCAACCCATTGTGACTTATGCTCAAGTTGTGCAAGTGGCAAAGAAGATAGAGGAAGGAGAGAGAGACTTATCTTCTGCAAAGAAGTTTGGCTATCCAAGGACCTAGCCCTTATGTGAATAGGAATCTAGGAAGGCTTAGTAGGCCCTCACCTTACCCCACTCCTCAGTTCCAATCAAGAGAAGCAAGGTTCTTTGGACTTTCTAATTGTGAGGTTCTAACCCTAAACAACAAGTGGGGGTATCCTTATCTTGATCCTGGACATCTTCAATCACAACTTGACTCCGAATGGTGATCCACTTTCCCAATCCATCAAGGTTTCTACGGGTTCTTCTTCGGATTCCCAGTAAAACAGGTTCTTCATCGGTGGAATCCAGATCCATGGTCTCAAGGTATAGATCTTGGACTTCAATCCGAATACTCCATAGTTTATTCTGGTTGTACCTACGGGTACTCGGACTACTCAGACCTGTAATACAAATCCCGGGTTAGAAATACGGGGTTCGTTCAAGAATGCCTAGTTTTGCCCTCTTTTCATCTTCAAACCTTTAGGTTTTGTTCCTAAAATTGAATCATCATATTGTTAGGACTTTTTTGGCAAGTTTGAACTCATCTTTTGATCTACTCTTCAAAGGTTTCTAATTGACAACAAGATGAGGACATTCACTTACATATAAATTTAGTCACATTCTTATTTATAATAGGACTTGAATGCATATTCTATATTGTTGTCTTAGGACTTAAACATGATTCCTATGCCTCTGCAATTTCATAATATTGTTAGTAATGATCTTATGCATATTTGTTAGATATGTGAATGTTTGGAATGAGAATGAATTATGATTTGATGATGTGTTTGGAATCATATTGTAACGTGAATGCTTAGGTTGTGATTGTGAATTGGGGAATGCCATTTGGGTGTTTCTGTCTTGGGACATCAGTGGAGGTGGTATGCGACACAATCCTATGATGTCCCTTGGAGCTTTTCATGATTATTGGATGTCATACCTAGGATGTGTAAAAGGGTTTGGTTAGAAAACCCATTATATCTGTGAAATCCCGCAAAACCTTAATCCGAAAATCCTTAGCAAAGATCAAATTTTTGGAAACCTTGTCTATCTTTGGAAGCCTTGTCTATCTTTGGAAGAAGATTAACTGGAATGATGTTGGACTAGGAAAGTTGACCGTGAATACAATGATGACACCTTTGGAAGGTCCTATAAAGCCAGGCAAGACCCTTTTCTTAAGTTGGTGAAGGACCCAGGTGAAGTAGGTGGCATTCGGAAACCAAAAATTTGATTCTTACCCTTTGTCATTGCTTGGTTGATTGCCTTGGTCATCCCAGCGGCCAAGGCTTCCCTCGGGGCATAATTTTCACTTTTGGAAAAATTAAGTTTTTGGAGCCCTATATATTCAAACTTCGATCTAATTCGTACCACTTAGCCTCAAAACTGTTGGAGAACACAAGAAGAACCCAAGAGCTCTCTCTTCAAAGCCAAGGAAGATCCCCAAGCATCCATAGGAGTTACATACTTGTGGAATGGACCTTGATATGATAATTGTGGAATCATATTGTGATGTGATTGCCTAGGTTGTGGTTGTGGAATGGGGAATGCCCTTTTAGCGTTTCTGTCATTAGACATCAGTGGAGGTGATAAGGGACGTATTCCTATGGTGCCCCTTGGCGTTTTCATAACTATTGGTTAACATACCTAGGTTTTGTCTAGAAGTATTTGGCTAGGAAACCCTATCATATCTTACCCTATCGGAAGGGGTATTAAGGCCGAGTGACCCGTGGAAGCAATGGGGATTTGTGGGAGCTCAAGACCTGTAGTCAACCCTTGAGAGGACACAAATCACATTGTGGGGGCCATTCATTGGTAGGGTCGCACATAATAAACTTGGGCTCGTGGGCGCCCAAGAGTGCGAGAAGCATGAGGGGACATGAGAGCTTCCCGTTTATTATATGTGGATGACCAATAGGGGTAAGAGTATACGTATCTGAGAAGGAGACAGTGACTCTAGGGGGAAAAGTACCTGAAATGATCGCGAGAAGCGAGGAATGGACATATCCAACCCTAAGTAGATGTGACTCAGGAGATGACTTGCATTGGGCTAGGTATAACCCTAACATGTGCCAATACTCATACCAATGGTGGAGTGATAGAGTGATGACTTAAACCCCAGCCATGGAATGTCCGAGAAGTATTCATTGATCCAATACCACGAAGAACCCAAGAGACAGAGATTGTTGAGGAGAGTGACTGAGATTTCCCAGAGGAGTATGGTGTTATATCTTAATGTGTGTCTGCCAACAAAGACCAGCATGTATAGAGTTAGAAGCATACTTGCATACTATTTCATATCATTTGCATTTATGCCTTGTTCTTGTTCTTGAGATTGTGGCTGTTACAATTGTTAATTGTGTTTAAACTGCTTGTTGAGTTCTTTTGAAATCACCTTTCGGGGAACATGTTTTCTTTAGATTGTGTTGCAGGTATTGATGACTACAAGATCCCGAACCAAGAGGCCATGGCATGTGACTCATATGGTTTTCAAGATATTGGCGATTACGAATATCACAGTGAAGTATACCCGTGTGATGACGGAGCGTACCAAGATAGTCGAATCTTGGAGCTAGAGTGTCTGTCTCTGGAGACAAAGACATTTAAGTCAGATATTGTTTGATGGACATAGATACTCATTTTGTTTAGTTTTAGAACGATTCTTAGTTTCCTTTATTTAATTCATTTGTAATACTAGAGTTTCGATCTACCTTCCGCATTTGACTTTAGAGTTTATTTCAGCTATACTCTATACTATGATCTTGTTTTATTCTGCACTCTGATATTGTGAAACCCAGCCCTAACCTAACCCTGACCTTGACCCGGTAACCCGGTTGTTTTTAGGTCCGAAGACCCGGAGTAAAGGAAGAAGCCAACTATGGGCCATCTCAGTACAAGAGATGGTGTTTGACTCTGAACCCATGGATGTTGATGATGAAGTTCCATACTTGGAAGTCTGTGCAGATTTGGAAAGGAAGCTGCACCTGTCTGAAGATGAGATTAGTTGAAGGACTTGGAGTATTATCTAACTTGGTTTGAAGGTATTTCTACACACTAGATATGTCACTTAATGTGCGTGCAAAAGCCCATAAGGTTTAGAGCCCATTTGATCCTCCAAATCCCTCATAACCCTAACTTGGAAATCCATGTTGTAGGTCCGAAAACCCGGAGTGTGGGAAGAAGACAACTGCAGGCCATCCGAATTGAAACCATTGGATTGACTTTGAACCAATGGAAGTAGATGGATGATGCTAAGTTGGGAACTTTTTCAGATTACGGAAGAAGAAGTAACTTGAACGTTGACGAACTTGGTAGATGGATCAAGAGTACAGTAATGACACAAGTGAAAGGTCTCGAAAAATCAGGTAAGACCCTTCTATAACATGGAAAAGGACCGAAGAGGAAGTTAGGGCTTTCGGAGCACCAAAATACACTTTTTGACCAAAAGTGTCAGATTGGAAGCTTGCCTTGGTCGCCCCAAGTGACCAAGCCTCTCTCTGGGCAAAATTGGCACTTTTAGGAAATTAGGTTTTTGAAGCCCTATTTAATTATTTTTCGTTCTAACACGTGTCATTATGATCTAAAGCTGTCAGAGAACATCAAAGACACTCTAAAGAATCCACTCCAAGGTGAAGGAAGGTTTGGGAGCATTCGTCAAGTTTTTCATCCGACAATTCTTCTTCCGACAATTCTTCTTCTACAAGGTTAGCATTCACACTATTCTTTTTAGTTCTTCTTTCTCTATTGTTTCTACCTATTGTAGAGACTTAGAAGAAGGTCTAAATCTACTGTAAGTACCTATTCTTCAATTCTCTTAGTTCTAGAGTGAATCTCCATTCACTCTAGCTCTTCCGTGAACTTCACTATATGATTTCGGTAAAGACTTAGCATGAGTCTATGTGATTTGTATTCTCTTTGATTAGTCTGATTTTCAAACCATGTAGATCATACTCTATAATGTTTTCAGATGTTATTCTACTATACTTTTTACCCTACTCTTGTATATTTGTGAATCTGCTACTTGATTTTGGATGAAACCTAATATAGGACTCGTTAGGTTTTCATTCCTTTGGCCATGATTAATGCCTAAACCATACTAGTTAATGTCCTTCCATGATTTCAAAATTTCCTAGTTAATTTCAGAGTGGTTTGGAACCCAAACGATGAGTTTTCTATCGATTTTACAATTTGTTGTCCTCACATAGTAGCCTTGTCGATTGGCTTGGCAGCCCCAAGCGACCAACCATGCTGCTGACGGCAGAATTGTCACACCCCACCCCCGGACCGGTCCCACCCAACATGTGAAACCCGGCCCTAACCTTAACCCAGATACTCTTTGATTGTAGGTCCGAAGACGCGAAGAAGTGAAAGTCAACTAAGGGCCATATTGGTAGAAGATATAGTGTTCGACTCCGAACCTATGGAGATTGAAGATATCGCCCCATACTTGAAGACAATGTTGGATATAGAGAAGAGACTACACCTTGATGAAGAGAAGATTAGTTGATGACCTTAGAGCTTGGTGGGATATGATTTAAAGCCATTTTTCCATGCTAGGTATGTTATAGAATATGTGTATAAAGTTTCGCTTGATTCCGAGTAGTGGAAGACCCTCAAATCCCTGTTTTTGGGTTTCTTGGTCGGCTGGGTCGACTGCTTGGGTCGACTGGGCCATGTGTCACATCCTCCCAGCCGGTACCCTATCTGGCATACCCGAGAGTGTGATCCACAGCCCGAAGATCAGGTATCGAGTAATCAACCTCCCACATAAACAATAACATAATCATGAACAATAATAATAAAAGTGCGAAAGATAAACCATAGATCCAAATAAGAAAAGGATGAATCATATATATATCAGAGTACTAGCTATAATCAGAGTGTCTAAATCAGATAAGTAAAGTGAGGCGAAATCCCACTCTACAACCAGCGGAAAAGTAGTTCTAAAAGAGAATAAGCAAGATAGAATCTAATCCCAATAGCAAGTACAATAGGTAACTAAATTGTTCTCAATCTTATAGACAATATCCCTATAAGTATAAATCTCATAAACGGCACAAGGGCGCTTCCACTCTATGGTCGGACTAAGCATCGTACGGAGCATAACCACTCGCGCGATCTTCAGTGTAATTGTTGTAACCGCAATCACCTTCCTGGAGATATGCCTCTTCTCCTTGCGCTTCTTCGTACGAACCGTCATGATATTCGGAACCTGTAGAATAGTCTAACAAACATTGTACAATAAAGGAATGAGTTTCAAAGAAACTCAGTAAGGCAGTTAAATCCATAATAACATAAATGGCAGGATCTCAGAACAAACATAAATGCAATATGGTATGAAACAAACAATGAATGTATGAATCTAACTCTACATATGCTGGTCTCTATTGGCAGACATGCTTTAAGTCATAGCACCGTACTTCTTTAGGAAGGTCTCAATCACTCATCATCAGTTGGTAATGGGTCCGGCATCCCTCGGGACATTCCATGGCTGGGGGTATAGGTCACCACTCTCTCACATCACCATTGGTCTAAGTACCGGCGCATGTCAGGGTAAAGCCTAGCCAAATGCAAGTCTTCTACTTAGTTACATCAAGTCAGATCCAGATACGTCCATTCCTCGTCCCTGACGATCCTTTCCGGTATCCTTCACACTAGAGTCCTCATAGTCCCTTACTACGGACTCATCAACCCTATTGGTTATCCACATATGGTAAACGGGAAGCTCTCACGTCCCCTCACGGGTTGGTTACCGGTCTTGAGCGCCCGTGAGCCCAAGTCTATCCATATGCAACCCTCCAATAAATGGCCCCCAAAATGTGATTCCTGTCCTCTCACGGATTGGTTACCGATCTTGAGCGCCCATGAATCCCCATTGCTACCACGGGTCGTTCGGTCTCAATACCCCTCCGATTAGGGTCTGACATAACGGGACATCCTAGCCCAACATTACTACACAGTCCTAGATATGTCATCCAACAGTATAGGAAGGTGTCCAGAGGGCATCTCCGGAAACATCCCATAATATTCCCGTAGTTGTCCAAGGACAGAAGTGTCAAAAGGACACCTCTCCTTTCCAAACCATACTTAAGCATACACAAGCATCAATTCATAACATCACATATATGGTAACTTCATATATGGAAAGAAATCAATAAGTACAATTAACTTGTATAT